>NC_053117.1:31268047-31465265 GCF_010015445.1 Perca fluviatilis
ACACTGGGCTACTCTTACAGACGTAATGTTTTGCCCAATACATATTTTCTGTTTTACTGTAACATTACATTGTTTTTTACAGTGCACTTTTTAACCACTTTCAGCAGACTACTTTCTCTCTAGAACATTGTAGATATAAGCCTATGAAAGACAAAAGAGCTTTAGATTTAGAACAACAGTGTGTACATGGTATATCCAAAAATTTACTATTATGAAAAAAGTGTTTGCCATTTGATGCAAATGCTTCATTTTGAGATGTGTTTATGGTATTTTGAATGCAGTGTTTCATTTTGAAGGAGATGTGAGGCATTTTGCATTTTGTGTGTGCAGTTTTGGGAATTGTGTGTAGAGTTTTGAAAAAAGGAGACATAGTTTTGAAAACGTGTGTAAGCAGTTGGAAAAAACTGTAAAATATTGATTATAGCCTCTTTAAAAGGCAAAAAGTTACAGAAGTGCATTCACAAGCTAGCTGCAGTAGAAATGCTCAAAAACAACATATCCCTAAGAGTTTAATAAACTAATTATTACACTCACTGGAACTTATTACAACTTTTGACTACCACTATCACAAATGTCTTGGAAAAGCTGCAGCATATTCAGTTATTTTTGGCCAATGATGACTAGTTGAAAATATCATGTCAGAATTGACATTATCATTTTACATCTCCTCCCAGTACTCTATTTATTTATATTTAAATAGCCTTTTTCACCACAGTTTTGGAAGCTGTTTTGTCAGGTTTCCTCCCCTGTACACATCTCTCCAGGTCTCCTCCCAGTCTGTGTCGGGTTATGTAGCTCACAGCTATGGGATGAAGAGCAGAGACGCAGATTGCACAGCTTTGTAGTCGGAGGGGCGGCTTCCTGTCCTGCATTATTAATACCTGATGTTAACAGTTGACCTGGCGCACACTCGCTCACCGGGCCACGAATGGAGGAGTGTGTGTGTGTTTGTGTGTGTAGCAGAGAGACGGATAATTAAACTGGTGTTACAACATCCAGGATGGATACACAACATCTAGTTCATTGCATGAAATGTCTCATTGGCTGGTTGTGCGAGGTGGGTGTGTGGGGGTGCTTTGCCTCCAATAGCTGTTAGTTCTGTATGACAAGCTTTGCAATTAGTTCTCGATAATCTGCCTTAGTTCAGCTAGAATTGACGGTTCATTACTTCCTTAAATGAGACCGGTTTTATCCAAATACTCAGCCATTGGAAAAACAGGAATGCAATATAGATAATTTGCCCTGAAAAGAAATGGATGGAACGGAGTGGGATAGAGCGATCCGTCACAAAGCCCTGTGAGAAAACTTCACTGAGAACCATATAATGAGCCTCTGTGAGGATCTCACACCATTTTATTGTGTCTTTAACTCTCTCTAAACTGGGAGTGTAAAACGAAGAGAAAAAAAACATAAGGGGCTGCAGGTTTGGAGAAAATTACCCATGCTTATTTATTCAGAGATGTCGCTTCATAGAGCAACCTACCCCCTGGGTCTTCTCACAGGCCCGAGTGAGCGGCAAATCTCTTTGCTGCTTGGAAGAAGAAAAAAACGACAGAGAATAAAATTGGGAGAAGAGAGAAGGGAAACAAAAGGTAGTGTTTTCCCAGAAGTTGTAAAAAGACTGATAAAGAGGAGAGAGATTACAGGTCGGGGTCGAGGGGAGGTCAAGAAATAGCAAGAGAGGCTAGAGAGACAGGAAGGAGATGAAGACCTGAACACAAAGGGAAGATGACAGAAAGGAGAGGAAAACTGTTTTTGTTGGCAGGGGGGCGGGGAGGGGAGAGCGAGAGTTAACTGGAGCCTTGGAGGGAGGGAAATGAGAGGAGAGAGACTGGGGGAGGGTGGGGGGTGATGGAAACTGGCGAGGAGGGGCTGGTTGAGAGTCTCCCAGAGGGAGAGGAAGATGGCTCGGCAAGTGTGCCCCCCGCAGAGAATCTCAACGGGGGTTAGCTTTTTGTTTTGGAAAGAAAAAAAGAAAACCTCCTCACAACCCTCGACAGCAACGTGGTGATACTAGAGGCTCCATATGTCAGCTGGTGGAAGAGCTTTGTTCAGAGAGATTGGGGGGCTCTTCTAATTCAGTCATTTCATCTACCACACACACACACACACACACACACACACACACGTTAAAAGTAACACGTTACAAGACATGTTACTTTAAAACAACCAACAGTCTTTGCTAAGATTAGATAAAGGAATCAAACAGTTTAGATAATTTGTGTCATGCTTAGGCTATCTTTCTCTCACCTCGAAGGAAAAGTCTGGTGATATTCTATATTTTTAACAAATCACATGAAAATACCAAGCCAACAATGAAATGACCCAATTAACAAATATTTTCTTTGTATCCAAATATATATATACACACACATACTATTCCTTTGTGCCATAGAGCTTCACTGTCTAGAAACTACTAAAACAACAAACTAAATGCTTTGAGTTGCCTCAACGTAACCATAAACATGTTACTCAAGCTTTAGTTGCAAGCAGTAAATGCAGGGAAAATAAATAAAAACATGAGCTGGGTGAAATTTGCCAATGCTGTGTGAGCTGTATATGAAATTAATTGTTAGGAGACAGGGTTGAATATGAGGTTAAAGTACTAATTTTCAGCTTTGAGGGTGTTTGAGGCTGTTTACATCTACTGGTGAACAGTAGGACTCATAGCCCTTCTAACACTTGGGGGTGTTTTGTATAAAAGGGTTAAAAGCCCTAGGTGTGGATGTAAACACCCTCAAATTAAAGCTGAAAGTCAGTCGTTTCAACTCAGTCAGTCACTGTTGAGGCCTGGGTTAAGGCAATACCCCGATTTCACAAACGCCATGTAAACACCTTACACTGGTTAAAATCTGAGTTCTCATAACCCGGTTAAAGGTGCTCTAAGTGATGTGACGCGTTTTTTAGGCTACAATTTTTTTTTGTCACATACAGCAAAAAGGGCGGGTCTTGCCTAGAACTTGCGTGGGTTCCATAATAACGCTCGCTGCGGCCGTTGGCTGGCGTTAATGTTAGTTAGCTAACAAAGTTAGCTTGCTAATTCCACCAGACACAAATAACGTTATAATAAGCCGAACAAGTTGTCAGTCATCTGGGGGGAACGCTGTGCTGTCCTACGCTGTGACAAGAGTGTGTAAACGAAACATTCAGTTGTTAAATTTTACTAATTTAGTGATCGGTCTGTGTAATTTTGACATAGGTCAACCGGAAGAAAAAGCGCTATGCGTTGGCAGAGGGCCACCTACTGTACCGGAGGTAGAGTTTCTCCTGTCACTCTACCCCATTGTTGCCCGCTCATGTATATGGGGAGAACTGGCATAACCCGGTTATTCACTAATGGGTAATATAACCCGGTTACGGAGTGTTTGATCATAGTCTTGTATTTTGGCTGATGGACTTTTTAACTGACAGGTCACAACGCGTGAGAGTGAATAGCATCTTATGTTCTCTTTTCCTCCACTGGTTCCCCCCAGGGCTGCGGCCTCTCCGCGATCTTATTTATTTTATATACAAATGCATGCCAAAGCCAGCACGCCAGGCGTCATATCATTAAGTTTGCTGACGACTCGGTAATAGTGTCACTGCTCACTCACAACGACCCCGAGTATGGCGCTACTTTAAATGATTTTACAACGTGGTGCAAGTCATCTTTTATGAACATCAACGTAGCAAAAACTAAAGAAATGCTGATCGACTTTAGGAAGAATCCCCCCACCCTCTCCCCGACCCTTATTAATGATCAAGCTATCGAAGTAGTGAAGCAATACAAATACCTCGGTATTATAATAGACGACAAACTCACCTTCGAGCCTCAGGTTGACGCTGTCTGTAAAAAAATCACACCAGCATATGTTTTTTTTTATCGTAAACTTCGCAATTTTAATGTCGATAAGACCTTTATGAGGATGTTTTATTGCTGTTTTATTTCTTTTGCCTTTGTGAGCTGGTTTGGGTCCCTCACTCTTAAAAACAAAAACAGGCTGCAATATATTACTAAAGTGTGTGGAAAAATTTCCCAGAACTCTCTGACTGACTTAAAATCGCTATATGAGACAAGGACCCTGAAGAAGGCCCAGTCAGTCCTGGTTGATATAAGCCACCCCTCTGAACAGCTACTTTATGTTGTTGCCGTCTGGCTGCAGATTCTGTCTGCCTAAATGCAGGACAAACAGACACAAAAACTCCTTTGTTCCTGCTGCTATAGGTTTTTTTAATAATTCAATGTGAGGTGTGGACTTTTGTGTAGTATGTATTTATTTGTGTCCTCCATCGATAGTGTCTGTTTTCTGTATGGCTTATGTGTTGTTTATGTTGCACTTTATTTGCTGCAAAACGAATTGCCCCTCGGGGATAATAAAGACTCCTTGACCTTGACCTAATTACAAACGCAATGTGCTGCAAGTATGGTGACCAAAACCAAAGAGTCCAAATACTTCAGGAAGCTGTGCCGTTTTTTAACGCACATACCACAAAAATACCCCTTCTGCTGATCCTCCTGGGGAGCACTTTAATGTGGATCTAGAGCAGATTAACATGCTAAAGCTAAACTCTGTAATCGCCGTGATGAGCTTAATCAAAACTGACTAGCGGTCTTCTCAAGGTTAAACTGATTGCTGTCTTGTTCTATAACCTGTTGGGATTCATTCAGGCTGTCCGTTTTTTTTCTCTGCAAGATATTGATTTTGATGGCAAATTTGGAAAACTGTGTAAATATCCCCTTTAAATTGAGTAATTTTTGTCTGTAATTGAGTCCTTAATCTATTTAATCCTGTTTCTAAAACTTGTGTCTGAAGTAGCATGTGAAATTGATTACATTTATTTTTCTTGATTCTTTTGCAGCAAGCTAAAACGTCTCGTTTCAAGTCTTGTTTCGAAGACAAGAAATGAAGATTTGTAGGACTCAATGCTAGACAGAAATGACCTGATGAGATGGAGATTTCTTTGCAGTATTTAACTGAAGTGGTTGCAAAAGATTGGTTGATAGAAAGGAACTTGGCTTGTCTGTGATCAGACATTTAAATCTAGAAAAGTTACTTGTTTAGTTTGTTCAAACTAATAATGCCATCTTTCACAAACACTCAACATCACGTCATTTAGCAAAAACTTTATCCGAGTGCTGTTAAATCACACTCAACAATCTATTACAGTAATACGCAGTTTGTCCCTGAAAAGATTTGAAAAGTGAAAAGATTCCTTTCTCTTTCCACCTAGTGCCTCACTATTCAATTAAATGTCTGTGTAGAGGTAAAGGCATGAAAAACAAGGAAAGTGCAAAAATAGTACATATTTTTCACTCAAATGGAGTCAAACAAAAAGCAACAGCTCAGAGAGAGAGAGAGAGAGAGAGAGAGAGAGAGCGAGACAGACAGAGAGAGAGAGAGACAGAGACAGAGAGAGACATAGAGATGAGCCCATCAGAGATATTTGGGTTGTTTTGTTGCCTTTGTGCTGCTGTGTGCCAGTTCTCTTTAACTTATTTATGATTCAGGGGACTCACAACAACTAGCAACAGCAAAACTGAAGGGAAGGTATGAGCAAGAAAGACAACAAAGAAAAGGTTAAAAACTGAAAATCAAGCTGGAGTTGCTGGAGTCAAAATGGAGCAGAGAATGAGGAGAAGGAGTGAAAATGTTTTTGCTCCACGAGTCCTTCAAGGTGATTAGATGAAAGAAAAGACCTGATATGAGAGAAATAAAAAAGACAAGAAGGGGGAAAAAGGAGGAATGAGGAGAGAGAGTGGAGTGTTTCCCTGAGGCGAAGATGTTTGTGTACAAATATCTCTCTCTCTCTCTCTCTCTCTCTCTCTCTCTCTCTCTTGCACACACACACACACACACACACACACCTCCCTCCCTCTCTCCCAGTCACTCAGTCAGTTGCAGCAACACGCTCACCAGGGTTGGCAGCACAAAGCAGAGTCGCTCTTTTACCACCTTGCACACACACACACACACACACACACACACACACACACACACACACAAACACACACACACAATCACTCTCACACACAACGCATTACACACTCCTGAGACACACGCTCAGACGGGAGCTGAAGCAGAACTGACGAGAGGAAGGAAGCAAGGAGGAAAGAGAGAGACCGGTAAAGAGAAGATAAGAGAAGACTAAGTAAAAGAAGAAGAAGAAGAAGAAGAGAAAGTAAAGATACATTTTGGAAAAACATCAATCAGGTAAGACCTCTTTTTTATCTCTTTCATTGACTCACTGCTTGTACTTCATTATGGCACACTATAAAAATCACTACACTACTTGACGTTTGCATCAAATAAAAAAAACAGTGTAAAAAAAGTTAATCTCACTCTGGAGGTTTTTGACCTTTTTCCTCTCTGTGTAGGTAGTTCATAAAATCACGTTTTTGGAGGCTTGTTAGTTTATGTTTTACCTTTGAGTGTACAGTACAGACGTACACAAACAGAGAAGAACAGTTGTTTGTGGTGCTTTTGAGTCACAAATGCTGACGTGAGGAAATAATGGGGTTCATTCATCAGTGCAGATGAAGTCAAGGAGTTCATTTTTTGTGTGTGCGCACCCAAGCATACACACAAAATCAGAGATAGAGTAAGATACGAGGAAAGTGAAAGCAGAAGGAAAATGCTTTCGGAGGAATTTTTGGAGTCTCTCAAAGACCACTTAGAGTCGCAGAGACTCATGGTCATCACATAAGAGCTCTTGTTGATGATTTGTTCTTGCTGAGGCCTGAGCATTTGTTCCTTTTCTTTCGGCAACGCCAGAATAAATTACTTTTGCGCTCTAAAAGAACACCAGTTTATTTTTTTTAATCAAATGTTTAGTTCAAAGGGAAGGGAAAGCTTGTTCTGCTTGTAGTTTGTATATAAATCTTATAAATTGTTTTTTGCTTTTTGACTTGAAGACTCTTTATTGATTATAATCTAGGTATTAATTAATTGGTTTGTTGGTAGTATGATGTCGCCTAGCCACCTGGACTCATACATTCTTACTCTAATTTAAAGCTTTAGTGCGTAACTTTTTTCATATTAATGAACGTCCGTTACATTCAAGCCATTGCCAAATGAGTTGATACAAAGCTAATTAATTAAGACTATCAGCTTCACAAAACACTCTCTGTATTTCTCAGCATGGCTGTGTTTAGAAGTTGTTGTCGTCCGGCGACTTTCGCACGCAGAAACTCAAGTGAAGATAATGACCTCTTCTGAAGAGTCCATGTTTTTTTAATCCTCCGTGTCCTCCTTGGCTACTAGCAACTTTGTGGAGGAGGGGTGGGGGCGCGTGCGTTATTATGGAAGGCTTGTGTCATGTGGATGCAACAACAGTGGTGTTGTCATTAATTAGAATTCCTAATGGGGGCGACAGAAACTACGCACTATAGCTTTAACCGTGTTTAAATTCAAGTAACAAAGCCTTCTAGTGGCTGTAGTGATGGTGACTCTTGTCCGTTAGCAGAAGGAGGAAGTTGGATGACATTATTGTAGAGCCAAAGTCCACAGAGGGAGGTCGAGCTGGTTGGATGTGTCAACATTACATCAGACTTTAACATGGGAGACCGCAGTTGGTTTCCTGTTACCTACCAACAGTCAACATTGGTTTCCTTTTAACCATGATGTTGATTGTTTACTAACCGTAACCAGGTGGTTATTGTAACCATGGCACCGTCTCCCCTAGATGTAGATAGGTGGGCAAACGCATTTTTGTCTCAGTACATGCATTGTCTTAGTCTGGTGTGTGTGAGTGCCGCCGCTAGCCTAACTTAGCATTTGTACTCGTTGTGAATACGCAGGCCACAAGAAGTAATTAGGTTGTTTCTTGTTGTTGTTGGCTCACTTTTACTCACGACATGCTAACAAACGATTCCATTCACTACGCTAAGCTAAGCTAGCGACTAAGACAATGCATGCACTGAGACAAAAATGCATTTTCCCACCTATCTACATCTAGGGGAGACGGTGAATAACCCTATTTCAACAAATGGTGGTGTGTTCCTTTAACAAAGTAGTCATTTTAAGCCAAACCAGGATGCCTTTTTAAATCTTAAACAAGTTGTGTTTATGCCTAAATCTAACCATCCTTAAACATAGCGTCGTCACATCATAAAACTAAATTTAACTGTGATTTGTGACGGTTTTGGAAACAATAGATAAATGATATCGTCCTGCTGATAGCACCCACGGCGCTACCATTGGGCCCGGGTGGGCCTGGGCCCACCCATTTTAGGTCCGGGCCCACCCATTTTAGGTCCGGGCCCACATTTTTAGGTCCGGGCCACCATTTTAAGTAACGCGGTTACAAGTGACGAGTTACCATCCTGCTCGGCCGCCCTCTCCACATCAAGTCCTCCCGTAGCCACACCCTCACACCAGCAAGGCAAGTAGGCTAACAGTTAGGCTAACGTTAACGTTAGTGTCTGGCTGTCTGTATGCAATGGAAACCCGTTTTTTTTGGGCTCATTTTAACTGGCCCATCCAGTTTTCTGGAGGACCACCTACAATCAAAATCCTGGCGCTGCTAGTGGCTGATAGTGGCGTCAGTTAAGAAAATGGGTCGTCCTGGAGGGCATGGACGAACAATGTATTTTGGCCTTTCATTTGGAGGATTTGTTGCGAAGACTAACGTGTAAGTCTTTTGATTTTTTTATCCCTGAACCTTTGTTGTGTTTCATTCAAAATCTCCCTTCTAATAATGTCATACATGTCTAGAGCATGATTTAGCCGAACCTTGTACACGTGACAGCTAAAACAAGGCAGTAATTCACCACCAGCAATACTTATTATGACACTCCTATGACTAATTGGTGAGTCTGTACCATTGAGAAGACAATACCTACTCTGGAGTGTCTAAAGAATTCAAACAGACGAAACACCCGGAGCAGATCCAGGTCAGAGAGGCTGTGAAGGGACAGACGTGGTGTGTTTTGTGTTTTTGACCCTCACTGTGTTTATAAAGAGCTGATGTGAGCAAAGGAGGAGGAGAGAAAGAAGAGAACAGAAGAGAGGGAGAGAGTGAAGGGATGAATGGAGTCATTGTCTGGTCTATGTGTGCTGAATGGGGGGGGGGGGGCGTGTTTTGTGTGTCTCAAAACAAACTGTGAGCAATCAGTGTGGAAAAAATCTGGATATTTAGCTGCTGAATGCTTCATGATATTCCCTTCACTGTCTTGGAGTGTTTGTTGGTGAAAAACAATGCTTTGAGAGCAGTGAGAGTGAACCAAAACAGTGAAACTATTAAAAGGTGTGTAGAGCTAAGGGGAGCTGCAGAGTCAGGCAATATTTGGTTCATCGATACAAAGCAACTTCTTTTACATACAAGCAGCTATTTAAAGGTGCAATAGGTAAGACTTATAAAACTAACTTTCTGTCATATTTGCTGAAACTGACTCTACGTTCCAGTAGAACTACATGAAGCAGGTCATTTAAAAAAAAAAAAAAGTCTGGCTCCTCTGGCACCACTTACAGCCTGTAGTGTGATTTGCAAAACTCCACAGCTCCCTGTTCAGATGCACCAATCAGGGCCAGATGGGGGTGTCTAACTGCATGTCAATCACTGCTCATGCACACGCATTCATTCTCCCTCGTGGGGGGAGGGGCTTAGGAGACCGTTTTGGGCTTTAGCAGAAAAGGGGGAGGGACTGAGAAGTTGTTGATGTTCAAATTTTTGGGCTAAATCCTGAATCTTCGCAATCCTACCTACAGCACCTTTAATCCATGTTCAATACAAAATACTGAGTACAAAAGCTTTGACTTGCTTGTGGTAAGATACAGGCTTTAAAGCAACAAAAACTAAAACAAGGTAAATCATTGCAGCTAGACTTTTACACTGAAAATCCTTCCTTTGCTTTCATATGAATGTCAATTTTAAACACCCAAAAAGTGATGTAATCGTGCACAACAGTGTGAAATGACGTCACTGTTTTGGCAAAACAAATAAACTTAAAACAAATAAACTTAAAACTTTCAACCAACACGGGTTAGTATATGAATGTTGCAATTCAAATGAATAAAACAGCCATTTAAGTGTCTCCTGAAGGAAATTCAAACAATACCTCATACATGCATTATTTCTTTTAACAAATATATGGTAAACGTCAGTTATATTACACTTCAGAAGAGTTAAAGTGCTTCACAAAGAAAAAAACAAGAGGATCACAAACTGCCAAAGCAATTAAAACGGTAAACAAGCGAATCAATTACAAAGTTATTAGAGCATAAAAGACTGTCGATAAAATGCGGACAAGCAAAGCAGCAGGGATAAACATTTCACCTTAAAGCGATTTTATGGGGTTTCATGGCTTTTTTTGCTCCTAACTGTTTCCCTCCGAATTTAATCAGTTCAATTTCCCCAATAAACTGATTAAGATTACGCATTTAGGAAGCTTCGCTGACAGAGCTTCACAGCTATAGCTTAAGACACAATCCTAATTCTGCAGAAAGCTGGCACCCTGGGGCCATGCAGAGGGAAAGAACAATTGTTTTTTTAGAACGGCACTTAGATGTATTTTCTGTTCAAAAAAAACAAAGAGATGGAGACAGTGGGGAGAAGTATGGGGGAGGAGTGGGAGATGGAGACAGTGACGATTGAGAATTAGGGACAAATCAAGCAAAGTTCGATGGAAACATGGCGAGACAGCATGAGCAAGAGCAATTTGGATCAAAAGCTAAATGGATTTTTTGGAGAAAATTAGGAACATGGGACAATTTTAGAGGGATATAAGAGCCTGAGAGCGACACTGACAAAGACGTGTCAAGTCCATGGGTGAAGGTTTGACGTGTGTGTGTGGGTGTGTGTGTGTGTGTGTAAGGGGGTCTCTGCCACCTTGGTAGCAGAGTACATTATGGCTGTTTGGGCACATTAAGGGGCATTAGCTGGAGGAGCAGCCCTGAATAATGCATGGCCTTTAAATATGAGCAGAGTGCATACGTCCTTTAAAGCGCACTGAACCGGGCTACACACACACACACACACTTTTTCAATCACTCTTACATGCTCTCAAAATCATAAAATTTGGCAAACTGGAAACGTGCATATACTGTGTGCATGTGTGTCTGTGAGCAGCTGAGTGTGTGATTAAAATATATTTAAGACACCTTCAAATTCCAGCATGCTGACATAAAAGGAGGCAGCAGACGGTCAGTGCGCTCCATTGAACGATCCTCAGGTCTAACAGGGCAGCCAATGAGCCCATTAACGTTGCGCACACACACACACACACACACACACACACACACACACACACACACACACACACACACACACACACACACACACACACACACACACACGAGTCATATTCAGATGACTTCCGACAGTTAAAACTTTTAAGTGTCTTCTATGGCGTGCTGAATTTTCTAGCCTAATCCGTTACTTAACAGTTTTGTTCCAAAGTGAGATATCACTTGACATCTACTCTCACTGAAATTACTGCAGGCATGAAAAGGAGAGTGACGTCTTCAGCAGGGGTTTATGTGTTAGCAATGTAAAGGTGAAGGTGGATTGGATGACTCTCTACTTTTATATAATTGACAGATTAATACGAGGCAACTTGAGATCTACTTTTAAAACGTACACTTCTGAAATTCTAGGTTCTTATCACAAGGTTCTACAGGTTTGTTTGTTTTTAAACCTAAAATTTGTGAATGGGCCACTGAAAATTACCACTTTTGCAACAATGTTGTTGAAAATGAAATCTGTAAGACAGACAAGAAAGCCAAATGAGCTTTGTGGAAAGCACAATTTGAATAGTTTAATGTCATAGTTTCCCACAAGAAATTAAATACAAAAAGGAGATTTCCATTCCATCCGTTATTTTAATAGTAAAAATTAAAGTTGACTAAATGTTGAGCTTTACTTCCTTTAAGCCTAAAATTGATCACATCAGAGTATCAACGTGGCCTGAAAAAGACGGTTCCATAGTAACCCGAATATTAAGTGAATTTTGATCTTCTGCAGGTTGATTTTTTATAGTGCACTTCCATCTGACTGAAAAAAAAAAAGTCTGCCTGAAAGGTTGGAAACAAGTTTTAGTTTTAGCACGAAACATAAGAACATCCTGGTATGCTCCTTTATGACAGGATGTAGTGGTGCATAAAGAGCTGGAGCCAGAGGGAGGCCATGCACTCAGGAGGTCAGTGTTAACTGTGTTTGTAAAACCTTGGGGTAGAAGTTCATCAACCTGGCAGCCGCCCGCGCTGTCAGGGTGAAGGTTCACAGTGACTCCAGCTTAGCAGACACACACACACACACACACACACACACACACACACACACGTACAATGGCCGTCACACCTCAGCAGCTCTGAGGTGACAAGAACTCCTGGTGGATGGCAGATGGAGGAAGCCAGCACGGCCACGCAATTGTAATATGTGTTATTATGGTCCCACCCTGTTTTCTGGCCAAGACCTGCAGGTGTGGACAGTCAAACCAAACTGTGACTTCATTCCCAGTTTAACCCCAGAGAAAATGAGAGAATCTTAAAATGTTGTCTTAAACCTAAAGCCAAATCTTAGAGGAGTTGATCACCATTTCACATCTAAAGCTGCTGATTTTCAGGCTGTAGCTAGGTTACGTTATTTAGGCTGCATCTAAAAACCTGTAGTCTTTCTGCAGTCAACACGACTTGAATAGCTACATGTAATCTTTTTTATTTATTAAATAATCCAATGGGAACATATCGAAGCATCCAACCACTCCGTATGCTTCAAGTGATCCTCTCTTAAACAATAAATTGCTATATGTTATGTCTGTCACAGTTTAAAAGTGATAGTACGACACACAATATTGTATTAAAGCAGTATGTTTTGAAGAAAACTAGGAATGACAGAGATACATTTGACAAAATACTGTGGATGTTTTCATAATTTTTCACAGTAAAATCTGTTGTGAATCCAAGCTGACTACTGCTGCTGGAGGTGAAGTATTTCTTTTACACTGAATTAGAACCTTGAGAAAGAGGTTACAAGCCTAAACAAACACTGTGAAGGTCGAAAAGCAACTACAATGATAACACTTTGAGAAGTTTATTGCAGATTATAGAGTTGAATGGACTCATTTCAGCTCTATTAACTATGTGATACTGCATTGATCCCTGGAGGAAAGTTTCCTTTTGTTTGCTCGCCTCCACACAGAGCTCAGAGGTCAGCTACAGAGAAGCTGTCCTGCGGCCGGCTGGGGTTCAGTGTTGAGTTCAAGGGCACAACAACAGGATTAGGTGTCTGTCGACAAAGTGGGCTCGAGCCAAAGTTTTCAGGCCGAGGGATGATCTTCCCACTCACCATGAACGGGGAACATCACTCCACCTGAGTGGAATACTGATACAGTGACAATAATGTACTACATAATTTCATAATATTGGAAAATGTGTTATTTTTAATAGAACCGTAGTTACAGGAGTAGACAAGTTTGCTAATTTAATGATGTGATGCTTGATCATAAATTTATGCTGCATTTTAATCAGGTTCCCTGAGATTTTAAGTGGTTTTCGTGGTGCATTTTAACATTTTTGATGCTTTTCTAAACTACCAAAAATCTGAATTATGGCTGAAACATGCGTAACTCTTTTTTGAACAAAAGTGATAAGCAGCCTTCAACCTCTCACATCCGTCGAAGCATTGTCTCATCCATACTGATAGTCTGCACCTCCCCCGCCCTGTCAATTAACATCAATACACCCAATCTCCCATATTGACCTCCTCTGTACAGAAACAAAGTCATTACACACAAATCCTGGCCCGCTCCCAATATTTAAGAACAAAAAAACATCCATGCGAGGTCATGGAGAGCAAACAGAAAGACTCCGGGGGGGGAGCCGTGCTTTAGATTTGCAGGGTGACCTTGATGGATTCCAGACAGTAGGAGGGAGCTCAAATCGCAAGCTGGGTGGCAATATGTGATCGTGTGTGAGGCTAGTGATGGCTCTCATTAATTCCCAGTCGCAGAAAACGGCCGGAGGACTCTGTGTGTGTGTGTGTGTGTGTGTGTGTGTGTGTGTGTGTGTGTGTGTGTGTGTGTGTGTGTGTGTGTGTGTGTGTGTGGTGTGACAGGGAGGAAGGAGGTGGTGTGTGAGGGTTAAGTATGAAGGCAATGAAGCCATTTAAGAGTCATAAAGTGCTTGGTCAATCAAAACGGCCCCCTGCTAGGCACCTCATGTCCTCCACTGTGTGCAAGTGTGTGCGTGGATGCAAGAAAAAGAGAGACCGAGTGCATGGCACGTTTCTGTGTTATGTGGGGGATTGAGTTTGTGCATCCATGTGTAGGTCTGTGTGTCATTTGTGTGTGTGTGCTGCTGAGGGGGTGAGCCAGCCAGTCGGGAGAGCTGGTGGGATACTGAGCACAAAGAGAGAAAGAAAGAAAGAAAAAAAGAATGAAAGGATGCACCATCAGTCGAGCTCTGTGAAAATGGAGCGGATGCAGTGATTAGACTGTAATTTGTCTCTCTACACTACAATGTGTTTGAGCGTGTAAATACATGTGCATGCATTTACACCTACGTCTCCGCCTGTGAGTCAGACTTTCTGTCTAATTTGAAACCACTGCAGGACTCTGTCCATAATGATTTTCCTGTTCAATTCATAGATACACTTTTGGCAACAGTTGAAACTGTCAAATTAAAGAAACTAAAGTGAGCTAGGAGTTAAACTGTTCAAACGGCATTTAATCACACAGTTAGGTACGAAAGCTCACCCTGTCCTAATGATCCACAGACACAGAAGGGAAGCGTCTTTCCTCATCTGTTGATTTTCTTCCTTCTAACACACTTAAAATAGCCTAAAGAAACTGTACTGAATGAGTATGTGATCAAATGATTAAAAAAACACATAGCATGATTAATTGACTGCACATTTCTTGTAATCATCCCAACAAAACTTTGTATTTGTGCTCCAAATCAAAAGCAAAATAAAAAATAATCTAATGTTAATTCCTGCCTTCTCTGATGATTCAGGACTCACCTGCTGTTTTTTGTTGTTTTAATCTTAAAATTTAAGATGGTAAATTTGACATGAATGCTCTAAAAGGGAGACTGCTAAGCAATGACACCATCAGTACTCTGACATGTTATTTACTCATTTCTATTTGTCTCACGGTTACTTCTGCTGAAGTTAAGCACAAATGTAATTTAAACCAATAAGACTGACATGTTTTTCCTGAAAGATCTTAACTAGTGCATCTTTAAACAGCCCAAATTATAGCTGCTAGCCAGGGTATCTGTGTCTCTGTGTTTCTGTGTTGCCTTTAGAGATGAACAGTTGCGACACCAATCAGACTAATCGCCCATTTTGGCCAACAAAGCCACCAGCAGCCGGTTTGGTTTATTACTGTCACCGTAGGGCACCGTTTGGCCGTATCACCACACCAACTGTGGCATCATCTGTAAGCACCACCACCCTCCCTCCCTCATCCCCTGATTCTCTCACTATCTTTTTCCATCCTTACTCTCAACCTCCTGGCTTTAATAATCCTTAGTCTCTGGGGTGTCCTGCCCAGGTGAGAGATTCTAAACAAACGTTGCCATGGTAAGCTAGAAGCAGGAGCTCAAACACACCTGATGATGCTGGTGCACCATTTCTTCCTCTCTGTCTCTTTCTCTACATCCATCACTCACTTTCCACTCTGCTTTCTCCAACCTCCAAATCCTCCTTTTTTCTTTTTATGTAAACACCATCTGCTTTTTCTCTCTCTTTTAGTCTCAGTTTTGTTTTTCTCTTGCATGTACAGCATTTAACCCAGAAAAGCCACAGTTCAGGACGCAGATAATATTAGGGCTCGGTGGCCCGTGATGATATTGACCAGACAACTTGCCCGCCCCCATCTGTCAGCTCACCCTCATTCCAGACGCCCATATGTACATAAGTACTACTTACAAAACGTACTGCAAACGGCACTGAATTCAGCTGAAAAAAATAAGTCGATGGTGTCTGCTGCCCCGGAGCTGCTGACCTCGCCATTGTGCCAAGAGGGACACACCCAAATCCTCCCATCCCTCTTTCCCCCAAAAACCACACACACACACACACACATACAAAACAGTCCCGCATCTCCCGAGTGTCCCGTCACTCAGTGACAGTCGGGTTAAATCCACTCTGACAGGTCAGTCTCCTCTCACTGTCAGGCCAAGCTGTCGAGGCCACTGTCACTGTGAGAGAGACGACATATGTTATGGCTGTTAGAGTGGGTGTAAACAAAGATGTCGGCTGTGGGGTGACGATAGGGAAGTGAATTAAGTGAATAAAGAGTGCCTATGAAGCTTCTTAATATTTACTTTTTTTACTTTTTTTTTTTACAAAACACCACTTGTTCACTACTCCTTAACATTTTATTCAGTCCTCCCAATATCCAATGTATGGTATTTGTAGACTATTTTACAATTACATCTCTTGGAAATATTGTACAAATGCTAAAATATTTGGAACACAGGTGCACAATCCAACTTTGGGTGATCCGGCATAATATGATTTCATTTTGTGGCACTCAATAAGTGG
This sequence comes from Perca fluviatilis, assembly GCF_010015445.1. Classification (NCBI taxonomy): domain Eukaryota; kingdom Metazoa; phylum Chordata; class Actinopteri; order Perciformes; family Percidae; genus Perca; species Perca fluviatilis. The sequence goes on from NC_053117.1 coordinate 31,284,515, forward strand.
CACTTCAGCAAAATGACTCATTTAAATTGTCACAACTCATTGGTCACAGATATGACTCAATATTCTCTGATAAACCTTAATAAATTTAGGTATTCTCAAAACTCAGCAGGACCTATCTTTACAGTATGTCTTTATTGATGCAGAGCTGGATTTCGAACTACTCTACTATACACTAATGGCCAACAGAATGTGGAGAAATTACACCCAAATGCCCTTGAATGCATTCCAAGATTTTGGGACCTTGGTGGAGTATTTGTCTTTCTTTAGACTGAAGCCACTTTGTTAATTGAGATATTATGTCTTTCCAAATACTTTATTGTAACCTTAAACGGTGGGTAAAATATTTTTGCAAGAAGAAGAGCGGAAGACAAAGAGAGAGGATCAAGACATGAATCCCAAAAAGTGAAGTAGGGAAAGAAAGATGGCCCCATCATGTACCTGATGACCAAGCATCGCCAGGCAGGCTGCCTCTCTCTCGCTCACCTCTCCAAAACCAAATGGCACCTGCTGGGCCCTGTGCCAGGTGGGCCAGGTGGGCCATGTAAACACACACCCAGACACACACACCCCAGACATTCAGACATATGAGTAGACTGTATGCCTAGACGCTCAGGCCAAACCCCCTTTTAATTAGAACATTTACACACACACACTCTCAGCATGCTTTGCTTTTCTATTTCTCTCTCTCTCTCTCTCACACACACAAACACAGATTCCTTTGATAAAACTGGATTTCCTAATCAGACGTCCCCTGAGCACCTTCTGATAAAACAGTACTGTAGAACCCCCACTTTTTCTCCTGCACGCACACACACACACACACACACACACACACACACACACACACACACACACACACACACACACACACACACACACACACACACACACACACACACACACACACACACACACACACACACACACACACAGACACAGACACACACCAGAGAGGAGAAGGAGCAGGCGCATTTTGGTGTTTGATACGGTTGACCCAGATCTTGGAGCGTGCACGGCTGAAAATGCAAGGAGGAGGAGGGGGTATCTGGGTGTTATGCATGTGTGAGTGAATAAGATGATGAGTGGGTGAAAGGGGCGGTGGGTGAGGGCCGCTGGGCTGCTTAGAGAGTTTTTTTTTCCAAAGAGTCTAATACAAAAACCAGCGGGGGGCTGATGGGTAAAAGACGGACAGATCTCAGCAAAGGTCAGAGCGAGTGAGATAAAACACAGAGAGAGAAGTCAACACATAACGAAATGATAAGATTACATGAGGGGTGGTGAGGCTGTCAGCAGTCTGCCAGCCATGTTGGAGGTCCTTGATGGGAAGCTACTGTATTTCTAAACTCACTACATTGATGTTTAAGTGGAATTGAAAGGACATGGTTACATCTTTGTGCTGCTTTTAAAGGTGAAACATCTAATACTGACAGCTAGTGTTTAAAATAGTTACTGCTGTACAAATTCAAAATACTGGAGTGAGTCTCCCCCGCCCCCAGACTTGAAGTTGATGTTGGTTGCCAGGCTGAGACTGCAGCATCCACAACAATGTTGCTAGACGCTTGTCTCACATAGCCAGACATTACTGCACAGTGGAGTAGCTAACGTTAGATGCTAGCTATATTGACAGTCATAAAAGCCCATGCTCACGCGGAGCTCTGTACCCAACTGACAGGCACACTTTCTCAGCTTAGAATTACGGTAGGAACCGCTAAAAACACAACAACCTCACTGTCCTCTCCACTCAATGGACAGACACACCTTTTCAGCTTAGAATTACGGTGAGAACCGCTAAAAATAGCACTACCTTGCCGTCCTCTCCACCTGACTGAACACACTTTATTGTCTTAGAGTTACGTCAACAATCGCAAAACACACTGCAAACTCACAGTCCTCTCTTCCCAATTTACAGCCCCCCTCTCTTGGCTTAAAATAACTCATGTTGTTGGCTACGGCCGCTGAACAGGCTATGTTAGCTAGCAGTTAGCAGGGTTAGCATGGCAGCGTTAGCCAGGACCAGTTGGGATCACTTTACTGGCTGTGTCTCAATTGTTTTTGCAAGTGACCAACTCGGGTACTCTAGCTATATAATTCAATGTGAGTACACAAATGTTGAAATTACATAATGCCCGTCCCTTGTAGCCAAATTAGCCTGAAGCAAAGGCTTACCTGTTCAGGATGAAACTAGCCAACTCGGCGTCCTTTTGGGCGTCTCCGTTGATCCAGTCCGTCTATTTGCTGTTTTCATGGCTGTTACAGCTGTAGTGCGCTGGGTTTACGTTTTTACAGGTATATCTGGCAACCCGGCCTGGCTGTCAAACTGGGCCGTTGATAACAACACACAGGCCAAAACATAAACCGAAATTCCGTCACGGAATGAAAATTTCAAAAGGAGAAAATACTGGTATTAGCATTGTTGTCAGAAAAGACAGTATTTCAACTTAGCATGTTTCCTTAATATCTGATGGCGCAGTGGGGTCATTTTTGGATTAATTACAGTAAATATATTACATATTGGACCTTTAATTCTATACTTATTCAATCAGCACATAAACTTAGCATCTAGCTAATGGCAAATGCCCACTACAGGACTTGAGCCCTGATTTTCCACTGGCCGACACTTTTTGGAGCTCCTTGACAAAAGCCCATTTCGGAGGCAAATTGGCATTTGCTCGGTTTAAACTGTTCAAAATCCGAGAAGAGAGGATTTCATTTCCAATATGGAACATTAGCCTCTTTTAACACCATGAAAAGCATCCTGACATTTATGTCCAACTCAATTTGTATTTTTGCTCTGTAAATGTGAAAAGAGCTGTCATGGCACATACATAGTACCCTACTGGAGAATATATTTGTTGTTGCTGTTTGTCATTTCAGCTAGTTCCCCTTAAAACAATGTATCTTTACATTTAAATGTCAAAGCGAAAAGTCCACGAAGGGAGAATGTTGCCGTGGATGGTAGGGAAAACACAATGTTGGTTTCCTTCTGATAGCCAACGTTGGTTTCTTTTGACGATGATCATGGGCGTCAGATTAGAAAAAGCTTGCATGTGTCGTTCTAGACGGCATGGACAAATAACATATTGCACACGTACCAATATTGCATATTTGGTTCAAGAATATAAAAGAGTATAATATAATACTGGTATTAGGTATTTTGCTTGTGCACATGATATCATTATGGATGCCCATGCATGCTTTTGCAGCACAGACAACCTTCTGAGAGAGAGAGATAAAGAGAGAGGAAGAAGCTCTTGTCAGGACCTACCTTGGTTTTTCACCCTTTTTATGTATTCTTCTTTACTCTGAATCCCTCTCAGCAAAAGATCAAATCTTCCACTCATGCGGATCACTAAGCATGTGTCTCCCCAGGCCCCGTACCTGGTGCAGGGTGCCTCGAACTCCTCACACAATAGACAGAGTGCCTGGAAGAGGCTTCAATAGAGACAGGAAAGTGTTTTCACTCTCTTTCATCTTATCTATGAACTTTGAAAGACCTGGCATTAGATAGGAAGCTTTGTTGGGCTTTAAAGGACTTTTGTAACATATTGTGTTGGGAAAAGGAGAAAACTGGACTTGTAGAAACTCTTGAGCATCTTTATTCATATAGCAAGAAACATCTTAGACCACCATCCAAATCCTTACTGTTCATTGTCCTCCATCTTTTCTGTGTAATAACTGAGGGACGCAGGAAGAACGCCTGCGGTTGGCCTGATCTGGAAGCATGACTGATTCCCATCTTTCTTAGATGGCTTCATCTATTTTCAATACAGACCCCCATCCGAGTATTGGCCATCTTCTCACCGGGCGGGTAATGTGAATGGAATGGACAACAGGACCAGCCTTGTTACATTTAGGTTTTTATTCTGAAAGGCAATCACGCCTGTGGATGTATGCCGTAATCAGCAAGCGAGATTGGTCGAGTGGGACACAAGAAGGTATATGGAGAGAGAAAAAGAAAACTGAGAAGGTGCGGCTGAGGTGGAAGTTTGGATGTAAAGAAAGATAAATGGCTGAGGAAATGAAGGTGAGACCCAACAAATAAAAAGGAATAGGAAGGAGTCCAGAGTGTGAAAGAGAGATGGATGAGGGGGAAATGAATGAAAGAAAAAGGATGGAGGCCAGAGAGAGTTTTATCAGACTCTCACAGCCTTGGTGATATGACAGGCTTGGCAATCCAAGGCATTTCACCATGCCACCCCCTACCAGGGACAATCTTCCTTGCTGACACACACACACACACAAACACACACACACACACACATCCTGCCCTACCGCCTGTCTCCTCCTTTCCTGCCACCCTCCGTCTCTCTGTACAGGATAATCCCCCCCGCTCCCCTCCCAAATACCGTCGCTCAGTAAAAAGATATTTCCAAGGGCCAGGATCGGAGGCAGTTGCATGCTGCGTGCTCGCACAAAAGGCAAAGGCACACATGCAGATGAGACAATATATACACGCACACACACACACACACACACACACACACACACAGACACACACACACACACCAAAATGTATAAGATAAGACACTCCCAGTACCCAGATGACAGCATCTGCCTTTCACAGATAATTACACTCCACCCTCCCCTCTTCTAATTTTTTTCTCTCTATCCCAGTCTTTTCCAGCCTGGATAGATATTTGTTTTTGTCAATATGGAGAATTCACGCATCGTCGAAAATCCTGGCATTATTTTTGTTGTTTGTACTCCCTATCCATGCAGGCTAATGTGAATTACAAGGAGAGATGAGCAGGAAAGACACGGACTTGCAATAACTCATGTGAGCCTCATTGAGCAGGGCTAAGAGGCTAACTCAGAGCTCACATGGTGATGATAAAAAGAGCTGTCCAGCTGTTAAGTGGCGCTAATAACGTCGGCCATTTTGCTTTGTGCCATTTACCCTAAAAAAAGCCACACATGAAGTATCCTACAATCCTAATTTTAACATGTGTGCAGACAATTCGATTATTTGTAGAACACCACCTTATACAAAAGCAATTCAAAGTGCTGTACATAGTGATAAAACAGTAGAAAATAAAAAATAAAAACCACACAGACAGGAAACAATATTCACACACACACACACACACACACACACACACACACACACACACACATACCAAAGATACCATGAGTAACAAAGTAGTTAAACTAGCAGCCCGGTCTCATGGAAGTTCGTGTAAATGTGACGTTATTTGAATCTATTGATACGTGTTCACGGAGACGTTTTTGTCGTTTTTTACGTGGTGGACAACACGAAAATGTGAACTAATGTATTTCAATGGGAAGCATATTTCGTGGCCACAGCACGAAATTGTAGGGAGTAATATAAAAAGCCGCGTAGGGAGGTTGGTAGGGGTGGTGGATGGGTCAAACAACACAGGACTTTCACCCGAGCAAGCGGGGATCGCGTCCCGTTTGCGGCACTTTGTTTCCCAGGGATGGCGTCCCTGCGTGTGGCGTTTTGTCCCGCGTGTTACTGTGGCGCGTCTCCCGGCGTTTAAGCGCCCCCCTTTCCCGTGCGTGCGCTCTTTCCTGTAAGTTTTTCCTAAACCCAACCTCCGCCATCCCGTTTATTGTGGGCGTCCCCAGCGGGCCGCCTGGTCGCGGGCCGTCTTCGCGGGCGCCTCCTGGCTGATGGAGCGTCCTTTTCGGCCACCTCCCGGCGGGTCCCCAGCGGGCCGCCTCGCGGGTGCCTCCCGGCTTATGGAGCGACCTTTTCGGCCGCCTCCCGGCGTCCTTTCCCCGAGAAAATAATGTGACATTTACACGTAAAAAATAACGTGACAGTTACACGTAAAAAACGAGAAAAACGTCTGCGTGAACACGTATCAATAGATTAAAGTGCCCATATTATGAAAAAATCACTTTTTCTGGGATTTGGGGTGTTCTTTTGTGTCTCTGGTGCTTCCACACACATACAAACTTTGAAAAAAATCCATCCATGCTGTTTTGAGTGAGATACGGTTTCTGAATGTGTCCTGCCTTCAGTCTCCTAGTGAGCTGTTCAAAATCGGCTCGGACTGTGACGTCACAGTCCGAAATGAGCTGGCTAACCACAACCGTTAGCTCGTTAGCATGCTAACCGTTAGCATTAGCATGCTAACGCTAATGCTAACGCTAGCATGCTACATCGTTCTCAATAGCAAAGCACTGCTACAACACACACAAGTTCACCATAATCTACAAAAGAACTACTTACATGTGCGCCCTCATTTAGAAGTCTCCCAGCTAATCCTGCCTTGTAACTGACCAAAGTTGGAGAAACAGCCTTTCTTTTACTGTCTCTAGAGTTAGCTAGCTGACATGATCTACATCTGAACTACTGAGCATGTGCGAGTGCAATCAAAGATAGTACAGAAGAAGAAGATGAAAAGAGGTCTCACTCTGTAGCTAAAACAGAAACCAGGTGAAAAGAGGATCTGCAGCAGTGAGAGAGAGCTGTGCAGTACAACAAAAATATGGTGTTTTTTGAAAATTAAACCATGTAAACCTATTCTGGTACAACCTTAAAATACAGTTATGAACCTGAAAATGAGCATAATATGGGCGCTTTAAGAATAACGTGGACATTAACACGAACTGCCGTGAGACCGGGTTGAAACTAGACAGAAATGCCTCAAGTGTTAAGTGTATAGTTATGTTTTTGAGGCATGTGTCAACAAGAGTAGTAACTGCACAAATGAACTAAATTAAAAAGGTTTTGAAAACAAAATAGTTCGAAAAACAGTGAAGAAAGTCCTACAAAAATGTATATTCATTTCCCAGAAAAAGTTTCAATGCAGCAGAACTGTTAGAAAGTGAATTAAGCACATGATCCTTGTAGCTGTTTCTCATTTTTAAATCCAAACCTGTCTCATTTCTAATTCGTCAAGATTAAAAGTTCATTCACTCAAAAAATGATTTCAGGGCAGAAATGTGTTTTATTTATGAGCACAGCTGAAAGGCTGCTGCAGGGCATCCCCCATTAGCATGGTGCCAGGTTTGTTAGCGGATCCATAAACAGGGACAGATTCAAACGACTCACAAAGAGAGACAGGAACAGGCTGAAGAAAACAGAGAACAAAAAGGTGAGGGTTGAAGAGGACAAGGAAAGGTGAGAGGGAGGGTGGGAGGAGGTGGAGGAGAGAGAGGAAGGCCATGAGGTGAGGTGGAAGCGAAGCAACTTGACAGCAGGGGAAAATTCCAGCTTACAGAGGAGTCACAAGGGACTCACGCAACCACTTAATACAAGGCATGTGTCTCGCTGTGCAACACACAAACCTCCCAAAAGATATCTCTTTGTTTCAGTTGCTCCCTCTCATATTCACACACACAAACTGTACACACTCTACACTGTGATTGGCATCAGCCCACAGTTTGCCACTTCACATCAAAATGATGACTGTAGATGCTCTGAATCTGGTGTTCTCTTTGCTCACTGCCAGCAGCCAATGTACATGAGGCAGAGTTCATTTATAGGACATTTGATGCTAGTCGAATTTTCAGATATCAGATATATCAGTACCGGTGTATACTGTATGTCAGACAATATGTACAAATTGCAGTACATTGACTAGAGAGCACTGACAACTGTAAAATGTCCTTCTCAATATGTATCTTTGTAAACAAAACAAAATCTAAGGCATCAGTGTCAAGATTGTTAGAAATGATTGAATACATTCTGCCAGGATTATGGTTTTATCAATATAAAGGGGAAACGCTATGGATATGTTGTCGCAAAATGTTAATACCGTTGCGTGCAGCACATAAATGTATCTCGTCCCACACTAGGAAAAGAAATGTGCCTGGGTGCATAATCCAGGCACATTTCTTTCCCTCAAAGTGCAATTGCAAAACACATACGTATGTAGTATATAAATGTCATTTCTATGAGACAGGATTGGTCTGATGTAAAATAGAAAAGGGCTGGTGTGACATTTGAACGCACAGCCTGGTTGTTTATGCTGCTGTAGTCTGGTGCATTGTACAACACAGTGATTGGACACTGCAAGAAACAAAACAGTATCGTTTTTAATGCCAACTGTGCAAACTCACAAATCCTGCTAATCTATCGGAGCTTGCACAAAGAAAGAAACACATTCTTCAGTTTGGCTGGAACTGGTCAGAGTTTGCACCAAAACACGACATGCATTCTTAGATCCATCGGTTGTACAGCCTTCAGTTGAAGTGAATGAGACACGGAGCACCTTTAATCTGAAGAAAACATCCACTGAGAATCGGTTGAGCTCTGCAGCTGCAAGCCAGACCAAATCAGGGAACTATGTAGAGCAGTTTAGATGACGACAACAAGCCACCCAGCTACATATGGAATTTTAATTGGGCACTGTATTTGGTTTTGCCGTACTGATTGATTAAAGGGTATTCCGGTAATTTTGGTCTTCACTGGGAGCCTTGCCAGACCACAGCGAGTGATGACTGTGTGAGGCGAGCATCATTGTGGTGATGTCTTGAAATATTTTGGAAGAAAAATTAAATGGCTTAAAAATCTGTTAGATGTAGTTTGTTTGAAGTTAAATGACTATTTGGTTTCAGCTTTTTTTTTTGACAACCCGGGTGACTATTTTCATGCACTTTTTGAGGGATAGCAATGGATTCTGTTAAGTTTTCACATCTTATCTGCATGTGTGACGAAAAACTTGAATGTACTAAAACTTGGATCATCAAGTGCAGTCTCTAAATTCTCAACTATGACTTTGCAGAAAAAAAGTCAAAGGGGATAAAAACAACATTCAGCTCTTTTCATAATAAAATACAGAAAGCTGGCCTTGATTTTTTTTATATTAAATCAAAAATATTGGGACCTTTTTAACTTTAACATCAACTGTCTAACAAAGAAGCAACGAAGAAGGTGAAAAAATATTTTGTACCTTTTAGAATCAGTGAGGAAGCCTATCCTCACTGATAACTGCAACACTGTAGTGAACACTCACCACGCCTAACTCCTACATCAACAAACCACACACTGCTTTACATCGAAACTCCCATTCACAATCAACGAGGGATGGCAAAGGTTGCAACATCTATGACGACAATGTCACCAAGCCAGGGGATAGCACAGTAGGTCGGGGGTGCCGCGATGCTCCCTGAAGGTGCAATTAGCACTCCACTACAGGAACAACCCTAGACAGGGTGTGTCCTCTGAATCAGAACATTGGATACACTAATTAATAACTCAGTCACATCAGGGCGGCTTCAACACAATAACAACAGAAACAACAGGAAAAGCAGAAGAACAGAAGTGGAAGGGTTTAGTGTTTTGCTAACAACTGTGTTTGAAAGAAATCCTCACTAAAAGTTTTTAACACTGTTAAAAAGTTGCTGCAAGCAATTTAATTCAACCATTTTTATGCTGTGTATTTTGTTATTTACCTGCCCCTACACTGACAAAATACAATATTTCCAGGGCCGCTACAATGCAGTTTTATAACATAATCACAGAAAAAGTCAGATTTTTCTTCTAGTCCTTAAAAGTCAAAGAGCAAAAGCAGGGAGAAGTTAATCACATAAGATTCCAACATACCAATATCTTCCTCCAAAGCCGATTTAATAGACCAGAAGGCATTGAAAATGTTCTATTACTTTATCTTGACTGAAAATGACTCACTCTCCAGCTCTTACTATATGTCACCGCCTAGAGACCTTTCTGACAGTGGACACAGGACAGAAAAGGCACAGGTGTAAGTAATGACATTAACGACGGCTCTGCACCATAATTCGACTGTGGCCATTGTTAGTCTGATTAGTTACACCTGTAAAAAAAAATGGTCTAGACCTTCAGCTGAATGCAACACGCTCATACAGTAACTGATCCACTTTTCACACCAAAGGCAGAATATCAGATCTTAAAGCAATACTAAAGCACTTTTCCGCTTCGGTCCCCCTAGAGGTTGGAAGCGGGATTGTCCATTACCACTGTTGTAATGATCGGCTAGCGGATCTGTAGTTCAAATGAGACATAATGAGACATTACGACAGCGGTAATGGACAATTCCGCTTCCAACCTGTAGGGGGACTGAAGCGGAAAAGTGCCTTAGTGTTGCTTTAAAAAAATAGTTTTGGGAAATTCACATAAACCCTCCCTTGAAACCACAACTTGTCATTTTTACACGCCAGTTTTTGTACGGATAAAAATAAACAAGAAATAACATGTTAACTGGTGAGCTTTAGAGGTGCTGGTAGGCAGATTCTTTTTTTAACTTTTGGACAGAGTGAGTAAGCTAAGCTAACCATCACCTGGAGACTTCCCTCCCCTATAAAATGCCCCCATAAGTTGTTTGTTCAAGCAGCAATTAAAACGCATATTTCCGTTTATAGTGGCCGCCGCACCCTCTAGTGGTCGTAACAATTATGATGGGAGCAAAGTAGGAAGTAAGGTGACGAAGTATTTGAGCAACAAAATCCCGTGCAAGGAGGTTACGTTGGGGTGTGGATGGATCAAACAAACACAGGACTTTCACAACAAACAGAACAAAAGTGGGAAAACATATTAACTACGTAATTTTCTGCGTCATGTGCATAACCAGAAGTAAAGTAACGTAAAATATGTACTGACTTTAGTCTATATCCACAACCTTCTACTTCCGGGATTGCTCTGCTGTCGCAGGAAATTCCACTGGATGCATGTCTTTTCGGCAATGTCCGTTTCCTTCCGCCTTCTTTGTGTTGGAATTTTAAACTCCGGTCCATTCATGGACTATGGAGGACTATGGTTAATTGCTCCTCAGATCTCTGCAGGATAAATCCAGACAGCTAGCTAGACTGTCTTTTGCATGACTAAAACAACTTTTGAACGTACACGTTCCACCAAAACAAGTTCCTTCCCGAGGCTATTTTGCAGCGGCTCCATGCGGAGCTTAGCGCAGCCCATTACGACTGTGATTGGTTTACAAAAATGCCAATAAACCAGAGCAAGTTTTTCTCCCATCCCGGAATGCTGTGTGGACTAGCCAGACCCTCCTTTGCAGCGCTTTGGAGGACTGGCCAAAGTGAGACTATACTGATTTTGACCACATTCTTTTTCTAAACTTAATTAACTTAAATAAACAAAAAGTTTTTGTGCCTAAACCTAACCAAACTGCAACCGTTTCACAACATTACCAGTGTGTTTAAAGCAAACGTTAAGTTCTTTGGTTTACATATAAGGATGGAAAACACTCCTGTAGGTCGTATTTCCTGCCACCACTAGAGGCACTAATTTATGAAGCGCTCCTATGGGTCGTGTTCGAGGGTAGGAATACACAACCTATATCGTTGTATGGTTTGGAGAACTTGTTGGTCTCCTGGCCCGAGATTCATATTATCTGTACAAACACGAGAGTGGTATCGATCCTCTCATCTAACTCTCTGCGTGAAAGCAAATAAGTGTCTTGAGTCACTCTTCATAGCTTGTAGATCATTTTGGTCAGGCCCATTGACAGCAATAATAAGCTCATGCAAAAATAAATCCTGTCATCACTCAGAAACAACAGCAGAAACAGTTTTAGCAAACCTCTGTGTCACACTAATATTCTTTAAAACACTTTCACCCCAAGGTGATGTGAAGAAGAACTTCAGCCTCTGCTCTGTGGTTAAGCAGCTGATCAGTTCTGTTCGAACACATGGGGGTCTATGTACCCAGCTCAAGGGCAAGCCGTTGTTATAAGAAGACTAAGAAGCCTAAAAAAAAGGGTTGATCACAGGTCTGTTTTTTTTGTTTTGTTATTTGATGCTCAGCTGAAAAAAAATCAGTCTTGGATGAAGGATTGCTTGATTCTTTTGATTAAAAAAAATTGTGTTATCTTACTTTCTAACATTTTGAAACACACACAATTAAACTCAACCCCATGCGACAGCATTCTGACATTCAGGATTTACTGCAACTTGTCTTCTATACTGTAAAATGGTTCAGCTGAACTCAGAGAGGTGTTAGTGCTCCTTGGGGATGCCCTAAACCTCATAACAGCATTAATTTTAAATGCATCTCCTCTCTATGTGCTTTAGATGTAGATTAATATTTCAATATATTCTGTCCATAATCACATCACAGCCCTATATTCTGAGCTGAAACCACCACTGCTTAGACTGGGACTTTGTAAAATGGCACATTAAAGTGCAAAGCCGTTTCAGTCAGACATATGGGATCATGAAACAGTTGAGCAAGCATGTGTGCATGGAGCGACTGCTGGAGCTGTGTGAGATGAAAAGAAAGTGATGCACACTCTACATCCTCCCCCGGCTTAAAAGGAAACATTTTTACATTTCTATATTTCTGTGCAGAAGGTGACTTTATTCGGTCCTGTGCATCTTCAGAACGCATGCATGTTGTCATGTGATAACAGGGCTGTATTTAGGGTTGGGTATCGTTTGGGTTTTTTTCGATTCCGGTGCTAAATCGATACTTTTAAAACGGTGCCGGTGCCTAAACGGTGCCTGAACCGGTACTTTTTGCATAAAGTTTAAAAAAAAAGAAGACATTTTTTTTTTATAATTTAATAATAATGTAATAACTATAACAATAACAATAACTTATTTCACCAGTAAATTGCTGTTGAACCCCAGATGGGAAAAGGGTATTTTACAATTACTGTGAATGCACCACGAGGCTACCTGTTTTAAGTGAATGCACCGTCTGTGTTGTTTAATTCCGACAACGGCAGCTGCAAGTGAACGCACCGTCTGTGTTGTTTAATTCCGACAACGGCAGCTGCGAGTGAACGCACCGTCTGTGTTGTTTAATTCCGACAACGGCAGCTGCAGGTGAACGCACCGTCTGGTATATCTATGAATTGCGACAACGGCAGCTGCTGCGCTGCAGAGCAGACTGTTACATCCCGCTGTTGAAGTCCTCCACAGTGAAATACAGTCACACTTTACACTGTTTAACGTTAGCTGTCAGCATTTTACCGGTGTTTAATCCAGCTGCTAGCTAAAGGTAGGCTAACGTTACATGCTGTCAGTTGTAGTGTAAAGTCAAGCACCGAAATGAGGCACCGAAACTTTCGTTCTTATTCGGTCTCGTCGGCACCGGTTCCCTATTGGCACCGAGTTTCGGTACCCAACCCTAGCTGTATTGTATATAAAATATTTTTTTTACTTGATCACTTTAATTTGATGCTTATGGGGAGCCTGGATAGCGCACCTGCTAGAGTGTGCACCCCATGTAAAAAAGTGTCAGTCCTTGTCACAGCGGCTGCAGGTTTGACTCCGACCTGCGGCCCTTTGCTGCATGTCATTCCCACTTTCTCTCCCCTTTTACATCTTCAGATGTCCTATATGATGAAGGCCTAAAATGCCCAAAACAAAAAAAAATTGACGTTTATACAGTTCAAATTCTTATATAGAAGTCATTAAGAGTATGTTCCAGTCTGCCTGTTTTCACGTACATTAAAGAGCACCTCATATTGCTTGTTTATCAGCAGAATTTATCACTTCTCCACCTTGTTTTTCTACCACAGGGCCAGTATTACAGAGGAAAGTGGTATAGTTAGACACCAAAAGTGGACAATAACCTTTTTTTTTCTTGGCTCATAGGTTATCCAATTGAAGAGCTTCCTCCTAAGGCCTCCTGCTGACTGATAACAAGCACAACTCTGTACAAGTGTGGGAGCTTAATGAGTTTGTGCACATAACCTCCACGCCACCTCTGTGTGTGTTTGTTTGGCACCATGCTGTGGACAGTGATACTAGCGCTGCTGCTGCTTCTGCTGCTGCAGACTCAGCTGTCTGTGTGCTTAAGGGAATTACGCAGCGGGGGTTCCAGCTCCCCTGCCTACTCCTCTTCATCATCCTCTTCCTCCTCCACTTACAATGCCACCCAGCAGCGGCTGCCCGGAGTGATTATTATTGGCGTGCGAAAAGGCGGCACCAGAGCCCTGCTGGAGATGCTCAACCTGCACCCAAATGTGGAAGTGGCAAAGGCCGAGGTAAACGACCATTACTGTTGCTTTATGATTGTATTCTCACCAGTGGTGGACAGTAACTGAGTAGATTTTGATGTAGTATTTCAATCTTCTGTTACTTGGCTCATGATAGTATAAGCGTGGACAGTGTTTTTTGCCAAGCGTTTTCAATTAATACATCAAATTCAACCTGTAAAAATGTTTAGGTGAATTTGTGTCCCACTCTCTTTGAACTTTTCCCCTAAAATCCTAGTAAGGCATACATGAGAACAAAGTCAGCACGGCCTATATACAGTTTGCAGTGCACTTACATGATTATGAATGATGACGGCCTGTCCCGAAGGAGATGCACAGAGAGAAATCCTAATCAGGGTAGTTTGAGGTGAGGACTGCAAAGTTGGAAAGCTGGCGTGAAAGAAAATAGATTGGTTTGGACAAGATGGGGACAAAATGAATAGAACTCAGTGTCTCATAGAAACATTCCTCATCCCTACAGGTTTTCAACACCACTGCACCAAGAAGAGACATCTTATGGACAGGCTGCTTTCCTTGTCTTCATTAACACCACCTTCTGTCCCCCTGTCAGGTGCACTACTTCAACGTGGAGGAGCACTACCGCCGAGGCCTGGCCTGGTACCGAGCCCAGATGCCCTTCACCCTCCCTGGACAGCTGACAGTGGAGAAGACCCCTGGCTACTTCGCGGCCCCTCAGGTTCCTGTACGTGTCTGGGACATGAACCCCGCCGTCCGCCTGTTGCTCATCGTCCGGGACCCGGCCGAGAGGCTGGTCTCTGACTACACCCAGGTCCTCCACAACCGCCTGACCCGCCACAAGACCTACCAGCCTCTAGATGAGCTCCTGATCCACAAGGGCCACATTGACCCTGGGTACAAGGCGCTGCAGAGGAGCCTGTACCACCAGCATCTGGCCCGCTGGCTGGAGGTCTTCCCCAGGGAGCAGTTCCACGTGGTGGACGGCGACGCGCTCATTCGGGATCCCTTCCCTGAACTGAGGAAGGCTGAGAGGTTTCTGGACCTGCCGCCCAAGATAAGCCCCAGCAACTTCTACTACAACACCACCAAGGGCTTCTACTGCCTCCTGTCTGCCGGACACGACAAGTGCTTGGACGAGTCTAAAGGCAGGCCGCATGCGCCGCTGAGCACCCAGGCCTTTAAGAAGCTTTGTCGCTACTTAAGGAAGCCTAACAAGTTGTTCTTTGAAATGGTGGGGAGGTCCTTTTCCTGGTGCTGATCCAGTGGTGAAAAGCAACTGTGAAGAAGACAAAACACCTCCTGCACGATTCCAACACATTCAGGGACACAGAAGGAGCAAGAAACTGTGGTTTGTGTGTTTTTGTAGGTAGATGAGTGGCAAGATTTTAGTTCAATTAAAGTCATAAACATCTCTTGTTGTTGATACCTACTCAGGTATAAATGTGGCCAACAAAAGCAGCACATCTGTGTGTGAGAATATGTGGGGAATTCAAACTGCTCGTGTTGAACACGTGGCCAACACAGTCCTTTACCATGACCGATACTGGTGCCTCCTTGGTTGGATAGACTCACTTGACGAAGCTACGACAACCGTGCCATACGCAGGTCTGAAAGTCAAAACACGTGCTCATTTGTAGGGTGTTAAAAGAAAATGTGCAGACTTTGAAGTGATGTATAAATAGACAAGTGGTGAAACGATGGTTGAATGACTGAATTGTTGCACTATGAACTCTGATTGCATTAAAAAAAGAGGTTCAATGTTCAATGTAGACAATTTTTAAACGGAAACTTTCTTGCTTTGATTTCTCTCAACAGTTGTAACATGTTTGTGTGTTTGTAAAAAAAATATTGAGTTGAGTCATCTTGATTACTTCATTATTTTTTTTATTTTACAAGGCTGACTTTTAGATGTTCAGTAAAAAATATCATTTTTTAAGCTTTTTTAAAAGTAGCCAACTTGAAAACTTGTTTTTGGTTTCTCTTTACTTTCAAGGCCAATGTATCGCTAGTTTGTGTTTTTTCAAGACACCCTTCTAATAAATGTGTTCAGTCCTACAGTCTTTTGCCTTTTAGCAGACTGCATTGAACCCAGTTATGAGGTTTACAGGTATAAAAACATCAAACATAAAGACACACTGACAGGTCTCTCTGAAAGCTCCGCTATCTCAAAGTGCGTCAGGGTGTTCTCTGTCAGTATCAATCTAACAAGTTCTTTACATCTAGGATCAAAGGACGCCTAGGTTTCTTTTCATCGTGAAGTTAGTCCTGCCAAAGAATCACCTCCACTTTCACCACCACACTAACAAATCACACCTGTTAGGTCATCTGAAGGGCTGTTTGAATCCTGTCTTCATATTTAAAGCCAGGATGGATTTCTTAAGTTAATTTAGTTCACCGGGAAGGACTACATCAGACTGACATGTCCTGACATCAGAGAAGAAAGTTTAAAGTATAGGATTAAAGGATAGGTGGGCTGTCCCAGGATCCACTAGACAGGGTGTAAGGTTAAACCCAGTTGAATGGGGTACCTGTTTAGGCCTTCAAAAAAAGGTATAAATCTAACTAGGACTGCAACTGATGATGGTTTTCTTTACTGATTAAGCAGCCAATTCTTTTGTCATTTCATTAGCTGTTTGGTGTATAAACTGTTGGTAAAATACAGTGAACAATGCCTCTCACAATTTCCTTAAAGCTCAAATGGACATCTGTAAATTTCTTGTTTTGTCTGACCAACAGTCCAAAACCCAAAAGTATTCAATTAAACATAAACACGCAAATTCTCAGAATTGTGAAGGATATTTGTTTGAAAAAAAGACTTAATCGATTAATCAATTATCAATAATAATAATCTGCCACACACCAAAAACACTTTCAGGTATTTTTTGGATTTGATCCAGTCCAGAGTATTCTAATGTTGCATGTGTTTGACATACTGCTGTGCAGGAAACCTTGTTTTTAAAATTAGGAAGCTCACATGGTCAAACTAGTTTTTACATGATTTACCTAAACAAGCGTCCAAAATGATGATTTCTTCCAGGTTTTATTACTGATGATTTCATGTTGGGAAGTCAAACATTAAAGGGCAGGTCCATCTTTTTGTTGTTGTTGAGGTTTTCATATAATTCTATAGCTGTACAATGCTCTGTGACACGTTCATACAACTCGAGAGGCTTCTCGTTTATTTGTCTCCTGACATGTGAACAGTATGGGCCGTAGCATACAGCATTACATCCTAGGACTTTTTCCCGACTACCTTAAGCAATGTATATCACGCCTCCTTGTGGCAGCCTCATCACTATGCAGGTAACCTTACGCCGTTAACTAGATCCAGCATGTGAACAGTTACATGACAATAGCTTCCCAATAGTGTTACTTATGTAGCTATTCAAATCCAAACATTCACATTTTAGTCAAAGTAAATATGTTTTACTGTCAAAATGCTGTTTTCCCAAGCGCTATGAAAAACCTTTTCCCACGTGACCTGACGTAGGTTTCTGTATAATGGTGTTGCTTCAGTACAGTAGAGTTCAGTAATGGCTGTCGGCACGGCGCCAGTTTGGCGAAGCAGACAGGAAGCTGAGCAATGTACTGCTGTGGACACCACTTTAGGTCAGATCCGAACGTCCCACAATAATACTATCTAACTGATCGAGGCAGCGGTAGCAACTCCTGTGGTCTGAGAGGGAAAATGTCAAAGGAGTCTGGTGGCTTTGAATAGAGCAATATGTACTGCTGTGGATGGGGATACTAGCAAAAAGACAAAACAATATCAGTTTAAGTTTACGCTATATTTAGAATATTTTCAACTGGGAACTGAAGCCGTTATATCGCTCTCTTCAAATCCACCAGACACCAAACATGAATTTCACCTCACATAACACGGAAGTTACCCCTACCGCTCCCTAACGTGGCGTCCACAGCAGTAACGTTACATTGCTAAGCCTCTGTACTGTTATTTCCAAACAATGACTCAGTTAGTGCTAGCGTTCACATTATTCATAACGCTATTGACCAACTCACTGTGGTAACCCACGTCACTGCTCTTTGCTAAGGCTGGATGGGCGTTTCCTTTTGAAAAACCTGGAAAAGAACACAGATGGATTGGGCCTTCAAGACTACATCATGAGTTTTCTGTTTTCAAAAACAAGATTTAACATGCTTTAGGACAACTCATTCCATTTGTTTCAAGACAATCATTAATGTAGAATGCATCATTCTTTGTGCAACACAAGATTTGACCCCCAGAAAAAGATCTACACAACGTGTTTGAAAACAGCAAATGCTTTCAGGAGTTGAGAACATGTTGAATGGTAACTCTTTTTCACCAGCCAGCAATTTAAATCACTTAAACAAGCATTTCTGAATTTTTTTACCTTAAACATTGTCACTGTTGTGGTGCACTTCAGGCATCTCCTGTTTGCTGCAGAAGAGAATGGGAGCTGAAGGCCGACCTCTGGCTGTCACCCTCCCACCGTCCTCAGGAGAGCACTGTAAAGACAGGAAGAAAGAGAGATGTAAGAATAAACAAATGATTCTCGCTCTTTGAAGATGTGAGGCAGCTGCTTCTTTCATGTGTTCCTGCTGAGGCTCACACTCATGTGGACAAACATCTCATGTCACATTTGATCAGAGAAATCTTCACTTCATGTGTTGGGGTCCCTGAGTTTGCAGCCGTTTCATAACCAACTTTTTCTCTGAACGATTGTCAGCATCAGCTTTATCTGCAGGATTAGATGTTCTATTTTGGTGTCATATTTTATGCATCCTGGTGTTTCTGCTGCACTTCCCAGTGTCAAACTTTGTGATGTTTTCTTTCTCTGATCAGCCAACATGGCTATCACTGCTCATGACATGTTGTGACAGTAATAGGATTTTTTTAGCCACATGAGCGGCTCTAGGGATGAACATGTTGGTCAGTTGGTCCACCACAGAAATATCTCAACAACCATTGGATGGATCAGCATGACATTGTGTAGAAGCGTTCATGATTCCCAGACAGCATGCAGTTTGCTCCTTACTTTGGCGATCCTCTGACATTTCCTCTACCATCACCAAGAGACTAACATTTGTGGTTTTGAGTAAAATGCAACAAATATTTGATGGATTGTCAGGACATTTTGTACAGATCATAGACTGCATTCACATCCACCTCAGTGTGAATTGTATAACAACTTTGGTGATCCCTTGACTTTTCATCTAGATAGGTCAAAATTTGTCCAACTTTGGTTAACAACCAAATTTCCTGCAAAACTAATGTCAGTCTCATTAGCCTCAAGTGAAGTGTTTAGTGCTAATTAACAAATGTTACTTAAATGTTAAATGTTACTTTAAAGGGGCTGTACTCGAACTAGGCATACTTAATAAACAGCCGACTGGGACTGCCTCAACACGGCTCTCACAGACCGTTCCCCACTACGTGAAATACCCGCGTTTTTTCACAGCCACATGCACTAACATGCAGCCCCTGTAACCAAGATGGTGAACATAATGCTAAACATCAGCATGTTAGCATTGTCTGTGTGATACATGAATGGTTTGAACAAGTTAGCATGTCGATGTTGTCATTTAGCGTAATGCACCCTATTGCCTAATTACTCACAGAGCCACAAGCTTAGCTGTAGACTGTGTCTTCATTACAGCTGCTTTCTTTTTTCAATTTTCTTTTTTAATTTGACAGGGACATTGCATATTGATTGAATATTTCTGTAAATATGCCAGAATTAGCCAAAAGGCTAGTTTTCATCTGCAGTCCCTAGATGTTGCAATAGGTTCCCTAAAAAGCAATGATAGGCATCCTAACATTAAAAATACAAATATAAATACATGTGCACCAGATAAAATCACATTACATTATTGTCTTGTATACAACAACTAAAATCACATTATAGTTTTTTTTTGCATTAAACTCTAGTGAGTGATATGAAGCCATGCACTGCAGGGCTGGACTGGCCATCTGGCATAACGGGCATTTTCCCGGTGGGCCGACGCACTTTTGGATATGAATAGGCCTTTTTTTTTGTTTTTTTGGCCGCGCCGGCCCATAAAGAACTCACAGCGGCCCATTGGTTAATTTTCTTTATTGGCACTGGCCTGACCCAATCAAATCCAGGAACCCCCTTCCCCACTCCGGGCCGCAAATGTACGAATCCCACTATGGCCACGCTTCCCGGCCATGAGACACAAGCTGTAATAATTATGCTGGAAGTTTAGCATCCACGTTAAAATGGAAAAACGAACACCAAAGCGCAAGGAAGGTGCAGAGAAATTACGGGACAAAAAAAATTAAGGATTCCTAAAAATGTGCCGACATTTCTGACATGTTTGGGGCTGTAGTGGGCTAGCTGCTTCAACACCAGCATTACCTGAAGTAGAGGAAGGAGGAGAGGTGGCTGGCTATACAAAGAAGCAGAAACATCATCATGACAGGGAAGAAGCCGAGGAGGAGGAGAGTGACCATGACAGGGCCATGGGAGCGAGTGAGGAAAAGATGGAAAGATGGAAGAGAGAGTAGATGACGACGTGATAAGGAGTAAGCAAATTAAGGAGTAGGCAAATTAAGTGTGTGTGTGTGTGTGTGTGTGTGTGTGTGTGTGTGTGTGTGTGTGTGTGTGTGTGTGTGTGTGTGTGTGTGTGTGTGTGTGTGTGTGTGTGTGTGTGTGTGTGTGTGTGTGTGTAAAATAAGCAGTTTGGCTGTAACATTTTATTACGTTTAAACTTAGGCTACATTGAAAATGCTAGCGGTTGGCCTGTTGGGTAGTTGAAAAGTCTGTATGATCTATAAAATCTTTAAAGTTTTTAAAGTTGCTAAGCCAATATTAAGCAAAATAGTAGGCTAATAATGGTAATACAATATCAAATATCAATAATAAAAATACCATAAATATACAAATCATAACATAGCTATAAGAATGAATGAATTCTTTAAATGTTAGAAAGCCCGACCGAGTGTGACTCCATTCCCATTCCCTTTTAGCTTTTAGTTGTTCTTCGTTTCATTTTCTTTTTTTCTGTGATGGTCCTGCCCCAGTATCAGCCATAACTACAGCAGATAACTTCTCAAATAAAATTAAAATTCAATTAGGCCAATATAATCTCCTGCTACCCTTTACCTGTACTTTTTCAGTATATGGCAATGATGAAATGTGAAAGATTTTGTATTTTGGTTTCTAATATTTTAAGTGCTTGTTTGTATAATTAGTCTTGCTTTGCCAGACCTTCCTCCACAGTGCTGCAAAGGAAGGCCTGGCTAGTCCACGTAGCATTCCGGGATGGGAGAAAAAAGGTGCTCTGGTTTATTGGCATTTCTTAAAACCAATCACAATCGTCTTGGGCGGTGCTAAGCTCTGCACAGAGCCGCTGCAAAATAGCCTCGGGAAGGAACTTGTTTTGGTGGAACGTGTACGTTCAGAAGTTGTTTTAGTCATGTGAGAGAAAACTCAGATTGGACAGATAGTCTAGCTAACTGTCTGGATTTAGCCTGTAGAGATCTGAGGAGCAGTTAACCATAGTCCTCATAATTCCATCGGAGTTTAAAATTCCAACACAAACAAAGCAGAAGGAAACGGACATCGGCGAAAAGACATGCATCTGGCGGAATTTCCTGCGGCACCGAAGCAATCCTGGAAGTGGAACATACTGGATATAGACAATTGTATAATGATTCCAATGACTCCATTGCTAACGCAAATGTAAAACAGCAGTAGTCTAACTCTTATTTAAAAGATGTTGTGTTCATCCAGTTAAATCTTAAAATTTTTTCCCTTTGTGCCTGATAAATGGAAGAAAAAAATTTTCAGTGTGATTCCGATCTGAGGTTTTTGTCATGTAAACTCAGACTCTGGGCCTCAGAGCGATAGAGGAGTTATTGCTGCTCTTGCAAAGGTCAGTCCTGTTAGTGTCATAATAAGATCCTCATCCTCTGAGTCAGACATGAGTAAACAAAATGTGGGTTTTAATAAACCACAGTTTTCTGTTACTGTCACCCTCAGAGCTGTTTGTTCTTCTGCAGTCTCATCATCACTCATCTCTTCCTCATCATTTGCAGCTTATATAATTAAGAGCTTTCATGACACTTTAGTAAGTGGGAACTGCAAAGGCAATAATGAGATGAACATGACGCTGATGTGTTGGGATACAAAGTAGTCATAATTAGACTATTTTAAGTTTCTGTCAGGGAATAAAAGTTAATAAGGCTTCTCATAAGCGTTTATGAAAATAGATAATTGCTTCAAGAGTGAGGTTGTTAAAGATATATATATAAAAAAAGAGTTTAAATCTTCTTGCTAATTGTTTTGCCTTTAAGGAGTAGTTTAACATTTTGGGAAATATGCTTGTTTGCTTTCTTGCAGACGGTTAAATGAGAAGACCAATAGAACTATTTCAATCAATCATGGTATCCATCTTCTCATCTAACTCTAAGCAACAAAGCGAATAAGGTTGTTTTCCAAAATGTTGATCGAGCCCTATAATTAAATTTGTCAATCCCTCTAAAGGCGCTGACACACCAACCCGATTATCGGCCGTCGGACAGTCGGGCGAGGTCAGTGACACAAGTCTGTTTGGTGTGTTCCGTGCCGTCGTCAGTCGGAGGAGCCGTCAGCGTTCGTTTTGGGCAGTGGGCAGTCGGACTCAATGACCAATTACCAGAAATGACAAGCAGGATAAGCGTGACGAAAGCCTCTCAAAATCTGATGAAAATCTTTTAAACTGACCTTTGTCGATCTGAAATGAAGACAGATTGTATAAAATCTTTTCAGAAACACGTTTCAGTGAACTATTTTTGTAAAATACGAGATCGTATTCCAAACGAGCCGCCATTATGGTCAGTTTTGAAATTTGGGAGAAGCGAGACCCACGTGATGCATTCGTCCAATCAGCTGCCAGGCGACAATACAGATTAGCGCCTCCTGCTGTTATGGAGACGTATTACGTCTCGCACATGGGCAGAACGTACGCTCAAGTCGGCGTCACTCAGGGAGACTGCCTTTTCTGCCGATAGTCGGTCATCTGGTCGGTGTATCTGGGCCTTAAGCAGTGTTATCTTAGCAAAGAATTTCAACTTTTTAGAAACTCTGAAAAAGAATGGTTTTCCTCATGTCACAATAAATACTGTTGATACTTTAATAACATAATAATACTTTTTAATACTTTTTTATTTTGACATTGTTTCACCTTGATGATTGAGATCAACTTTCACATAACTTGTAAAGGAGTCATTTTCAATTGCAAAGTTAGGGATTTCAATTCATCTTCGAAGACTGTTCCCTTACCAAATATTGCCTGAAGTATGAATGTTGTCCTTGTTGTTGAGCTGTGTTGTTAACTAAAGTAAGGTCTTTCAATACTGAAGCTCGAAGTGTTTGCACAAACAGCTGAAAGCATCACCAACAGCATCAATGCCCTTAAGAAAAATCTCTAGCAACACAAATGCAGCAAAAGGAATAATAAAAAGCAAACAACGACACTACTGAAATATTTCAGCTTTGAATAGCAGATATAGGGAACACACTGTGTATAAAGTACATCACATGATGCCCACAACAAGCGGCTGAACTGTCCTTGCTCACGTTGGTAAAACTGCTAGGACATCATGGATGGAAAGTTGTTCAGATGACTGCAATGTTATGTGAGGCCTTTTCTGTACAGTTAAGTGTCAAAGCCCAGTGGAGCTGTAGATCACTCCATGTAAACTCTTTTCATCATCTTGTGAAAGGAAATATGAGATACTTTGTGCACTTGAAAATCAACAGCTGCCCACACACACACAACAGCACCCACTCCACAGCACATTTCATCATAGCCTAAGTGGCTGTGTCAAATTCAGACAATCACAAATGTTTGTGTGAAACTCATGTGAAGAAATGCTTAACTGAGATATGAATATTGACATTCGTCTCCATCTTTATAGAGAATTGATTATGCCAGGAGTTTTGCTT
The DNA here is from genome assembly GCF_010015445.1 of Perca fluviatilis. Lineage (NCBI taxonomy): Eukaryota > Metazoa > Chordata > Actinopteri > Perciformes > Percidae > Perca > Perca fluviatilis. Next base: position 31,308,321 of record NC_053117.1, read on the forward strand.
TACTATTACTTACCGAATACTGAAGAAACACAGAGTACTGTTGTTCACATGTAATCAGGGCCCAAGCACCGACCGCGTCAGTCAGCGAAGGCCCTATTGGTCTTGAAATGTTTCTTACTATTCTTTGTCTTTGAGCGCAAAAAATTAAGTGCTTGGGCTACTCAAAAACGAAATTGGTACGCATGTCAGATCTGGAGAACGTTGCGATCAGATATGGGTCTCGGCCTTGGCAGTGGCAAATTGGCCCAATAGCACCCCTACCAGTTTTCAAAGTTAAAGCCCCCTTCTTTCACTTTCACGTATAGGCATGCAATTTGGGAGGCAAATGTATTATATTCAGACATACAAAAAAGTCTGTAGGACCCACCCCCTAAACCCAACAGGAAGTCAGCCATTTTTAATTGAAAATCAATGTTTTGGACGATTGTTTCAGGGGTTGTACTGTAACGAACTCCTCCTACAGATTTAACCCGACTGACTTCAGAATTGGTCAGCGCAAACTAAAGATCTTTGCAAAGCTAAATTGAGAAGTTTTTCATTTTTTATCATACGGTGTGGGCACAGCAAGGCGGCAAATTTCTGTTCCCTCACCAAACAGAAACTGGTTTGTAACTAATGCTTCAAACCTGCAGACCTTTATTTGAAATCCTAATCCTTTTTCCTACAGTTTTTAATTATGCAGTCATGTTGAATAGCAGAAAAAGGGCATTTGTGTGATCTATACATATTAAAAATAAAAGAAAAAAGGAATCATATTTGTATGAAATAGTGTAGCCATTAAATGTTGGTATCTTGGATTAATTAAATGTAAATTATAAGTGTTCTCCAGCTTCAGTGAAGTGTTGGAAGTAGCAAATACAGATTACAATCTGAAGGAGATGAAAAATGTCTTTATGTCTTGAGCCATCTCAGTGGAATATTGTAAACATGTGGGGGAAAAAAGATTAGGTTAAAAAAGAAATCCAAACCCTGATCTTGTGTCACGTATGTATTTATTTGGCACTTTTTTATTCCACAAGTTCGAAATTAGATTTTATATCCATCTTATTTATGTGTATTTTCTTTGCAGCCTAAAAAAAACTAATGCCACATGAATTTTAAACATGCTCGCTGTTTTAGAAAATTGCCGTAACCCACAATATTAACACTACAATCACCCCTTAATATGTTTTATACTATTTCTGCAAATGTTTTCATCTTTGTACCGTGTGATGGATTTATGGTGCGGATCGGGTTGGCAGAAGACATATTTGAAAGACTAGTATCTGCTGTATATCTCAATGTTAAAAGTACTAATCATTTAAATTAATCATTTAGAAAAGAAAGATGTTATTGTGAATGTCGGTGCCTCCCCCTGCTGGCAGGCTGTGAACCTGCAGAACAAATCATGTGATGAGACTAAAATAGCCAAGTTTATGTTTGGTCAGGAGACCAAAATGTAAATCAAGTTATGACTTGCTTAGTCAAACTATGTAGATGCTACTTTACTAAACTCCACAAAAGAAATGTAAATACACACAAAACTGACCTTTTAGCAATACTGTAAAATTCAGAAACTCACTTGGTGCAACTTCTCTTGCAGAATTGTTTCCTAAAATATCTCAAATGTACACTCACCTAAAGGATTATTAGGAACACCATACTAATACCTTGTTTGACCGTCTTTCGCCTTCAGAACTGCCTTAATTCTTTGTGGCATTGATTCAACAAGGTGCTGGAAGCATTCTTTAGAAATGTTGGCCCATATTGATAGGATAGCATCCCCCACACCATTACACCACAACCACCAGCCTGCCCAGTGGTAACAAGGCATGACGGATCCATGTTCTCATTCTGTTTACGCCAAATTCTCACTCTACCATCTGAATGTCTCAACAGAAATAAAGACTCATCAGACCAGGCAACATGTTTCCAGTCTTCAACTGTCCAATTTTGGTGAACTCGTGCAAATTGTGGCCTCATGTTCCTATTTTTAGTGGAGATGAGTGGTACCCGGTGGGGTCTTCTGCTGGTGTAGCCCATCCGCCTCAAGGTTGTGCGTGTTGTGGCTTCACAAATGCTTTGCTGCATACCTCGGTTGTAACGAGTGGTTATCTGAGTCAAAGTTGATCTTCTATCAGTTTGAATCAGTTGGCCCATTCTCCTCTGACCTCTAGCATCAACAAGGCATTTTCGCTTCCCAGGACTGCCGACTACTGGATGTTTTTCCTTTTTCAGACCATTCTTTGTAAACCCTAGAAATGGTTGTGGGTGAAAATCCCAGTAATTCAGCAGATTGTGAAATACTCAGACCAGTCTGTCTGGAACCAACAACCACGCCACGCTCAAAGTTGCTTAGATCACCTTCCGTTCCCATTCTGACATTCAGTTTGGAGTTCGGGGCCCAGTTTTTCAAAAACATTTAATCTGAAATTGATACGGATTTGGAAATCCCATGTTTTGCTATCCAGGATCACCTGATCCATCTTACTTTTATGCCAGTTTTTTTAAAGGAACATTGGATTGGATCACCGTGATCCAAATACCAGATTTCAGGATTACCAAATCCTGTTTACCAGAGCCTTAAATGGAACCAACAGTGTAGCCTACTGGCATAGCAAAGAACAACAGGTAGGCAAAATACCGGTGGCCACAAATAGCCATTGTTTGTTTTAATTTTAAGAAACAGAAAAACTATAATAAACAGAAACATTTTACATTCTTTATTTTGTTGTTTTGTTTACCATATCTCATTAGATGTGACATGCTTCAAATATGAAGAAATGTATATATCATCAGTAAACATTGATTTTGTGATCATTCACTTAAAAAAAACACTGATGGGATCAGGATAATCCTGTTTTTTTTTTTTTATCAAATAGATCCCAAACCAAGTTCAAAGTTTTGAAAAACCCAAAGGGCAGGTTTGATCCAGATTAAATGTAAAATCGGATTACATGGTCTGATCTTAGTTCGGAATCCCTCTTTTGCTTTTGAAAAACCCATTTCCAAGATTTGAGCCAATCTGTGATCTGAAATCCCCACTGGATTACTTTTGAAAAACTGATTGTTTTAACCAGGACCACACCCCTAAATGCATTAAAGCAGCTGCCATTGGGTGATTAGATAACTGCATTCATGAGAAATTTAACAGGTGTTCCAAATAATCCTTTAGGTGAGTGTAAATATGTATTTAAAAATCAAACATAAAAATATTGAAGCTCTGTTTATATATTTTTGACAGTTGTAGCACCTTACATAAGATTTATAATATTGATAACGGCAAAAAATGATTTCAAGTAGTCATTATAAACCAAGCCAAGAACATGCAGTGGGTAGTCAAAGAGAAAATACATAATTTCCCTAAGCACAGCTTTTAAAAACTGACTTCTTTACTTGAAAAACATAACGGACTTAAGGATGAACATTTCGGTTTGCGCATACATTTAAACTGTGAGTACTTCTTAAAGCACTGATATGGTTCAGATGTGTTAGATTTCCATGCCAGATGATTAATCCATCTTCTCCATACATTAGGGTACCAACTATATAGTAGTGATATGTATTTGACATACGGTGCCACATTGAGGCAGAAACTGCAGGATCAGTGTTGCCTGATCACAGCAGCTGAGGATCACACTTAAATGTTTAACACATATGAAGAGCTATAAACACAAAACAGTGTAGCAGAAGGTTGCAATAACTTGTTTTCAATGACTTTTCATTTTGATGTAAAAAACCAAACTTTTAATACATCACTATCCATGTGCACTTCAAAATATTACAGCAAATCGAAAGGGAGAAAAGAAGCACCATCTTACATTTAGCTGTTACCTAATTTTCTGTCTGAAAAAAAAAGACTTGTATTATAGTAAATATTGTAACTTCAAGAAAATAACCACAACACAAGTTTTTTTTTTATATAAAAACGGTTTTAACAACTTATTTTTTCAGTATAAAACATTACATAGTCCCAGGCCAATCAAACAAATTCACTGTCACCATTTGAAATAATAATGATCTCCCCAGTCAAACGTTCTACAATAACATACAAAGGGTTTTGTCGTTAAGGGGTTTTCCGTACTTTTTTCTAGTTATGGGGAAATATTACAACACAAATTCTAACAATCACTCTTCGTTTGCTATAATATTAATAGTAAAAAAGAACAAATGTGAACTCCTGGTCCATTCAAAGCCCAAGCCCTGAAATTTCTGGTTAACATGACATCTATGCAGTCTTCTGCTGGCCCTTCTTCCCAATGAGGGATTTGTGGATGTGGGGAATGACACCTGAAAACAAAAAACATATGGTGAGATTAAATGTTTCATGCAAAGGTAGACGTCAACATTTCTAGAGAATCATAGTTTAGAATTGGAACACAGATACTAGGAAGAAAGTACGATGCACATACAATCAAGCCTGATAGAACGTGGGAAAAATAAACATAATCAACGTCTGTGAAGCTGTCAGCTTACCTCCTCCAGCAATTGTTGCCTTGATAAGGGAGTCCAACTCCTCATCACCACGGATGGCCAGCTGCAAATGACGGGGAGTGATACGCTTCACCTTCAAGTCTTTGGAGGCATTGCCCGCCAACTCTAGTACCTGAGAACAAGAAAATAAACAGACATTAAGACAAAAAGCACCATTTCACACAAACACTGCATGATGTGGCATCCAATGCTACGGTTAACCACACACATGTACACAAAAAAGAAAGGCTTACTTCAGCGGTGAGGTACTCAAGGATAGCTGCACTGTACACAGCTGCTGTGGCTCCTACGCGACCGTGGCTGGTTGTGCGAGTCTTCAAGTGCCTGTGGATACGACCCACTGGGAACTGTCAGGAAACAGATACGAAACGGTGGTTTGAGAAAACCAAGAGGAAAACTTTCTCTGATCAAGGTGGGTGCCACAAAACATATGCAGTTAAGCCACAAACAGACATACAAAGATTGAAAGAGATTACCTGCAGCCCAGCCCTCTGGGAGCGAGACACTGCTTTTGCCTTGGCTTTGCCACTGTCTTTTCCTGCCTTGCCACCAGCCTGTAAGGGTGATTTCAGGACATTTTTTAACAGGAAACAATAGAGGGAATGACATCAGAGTAAAAAGTAAGAGAAGCAAAACTGAGGCAGAAATGTGTGAGGCTGTAGGGTATGGATTTTGTGCAGTAAGTGCCACATAATAATGAAAACTACAACAGCACATCATATTTTCAAATTTGTTGGCAAGGGAGTTTACAAAAACAAAAGCGCACGAAGTGGTTAACGTTAAAGCAGAAAAAGAAAACTCAACAAATGAGAAAGTCAACACTAAACGCACCGTATTAGCGCTACAATATGTAACGTTAATAACGTTTCGATTTAAAGCTGCCCGTGAAGATGCCCGGTTAAACTGTTACCGCCTTCCCGCCTTTGACAAGTAAAACACAACAAATCAGCGCGGGTAACGATAACGATTATCGGAATTTAAATGCACAACACCTAGCTAGAAATAAACAAATTGAGTTTTAAAAAAATAATATAGCGAAATTCTGACAAAAACACGGGAAGCTGTCAGCGGGATGCTGCAGGGACCCCGCGACAAACAGCTTTTAGATCTTAAGTTATCCTTATTTTTTTTTTTAAATAGCTACCTCACAGTCATCTAACGATATGCGAATAGAAAACACACAGTCGTTTTACGCTATTCTTATTTTTGAAAGATTTACGGGTTAACTAATGGTCAGCTAATGAAACAGCTACCCTTAAACTTAGCTTGCTAATGGCTGCTAACGTTAATCCACCTTTCCGAGAGGAAGCACTTTGCGTTGAATCTAGCTAAGTTTACACACTTTAATTAACCGCTCCACTGCTGCAAAATAGGAACTACCTGACACATCAGGTAGTAATGCTACCGTTAACGTTAAAACAACAAAACTCGACTTTTCACGCTGACGTGAATGCTAACGTGTTAGCTGACAGTTAGCTCTTTATCAAGCTTTTTTAACCACACACGTTCTGGTCGAATTTCCTCAGTTCAAATTAAAAACAGCACTTTCTACAGTTGCACATTAATTGCAGTACAAATGTTCCGACATCCCCGGTAAAGCATTTAGCACTAGCCGAAGCGCACATACCATTTTTCCGTCTCGTTATTTGATTGTAGAACTGAGTAGATAGCAAACAATTTTGGCTCCCGAAAGCAAAGAAACAATAAACCCTTTCGCAAATCGTTTGCATGCGACCCCTCGTGGAAGTCTAGACAGCCAATCAGATTGTGTTTTGTTACTTCGAATCTCTGTTTCGACCAATCGCCAAAAGGCTTGCAGGACATTCACCCATCCCCCACCCTACGATCATCGTGCCTGCCTTTGCGCACGAAACCAACAAGTAGGCGGGACGCAACGTTTTTACTTCTTAGGATGGCGAAGTCACGACTCACTCTACTCTCACTCTGATTGGCTAGTAGTCCCTACCCGCTCTGGGTGGGTTGGTTAGTTTTAGACAAGAAGAGTGGGATTGGGTAAATTTAGGGTAAAAATTTCAGGTTAAGCCATTAAGATGCACAGTAAGGCAGAGTAGGGCGGGAAATGCCTTCGCCATCCTGGGAAAGAAAATCTTGCAGGCGGGACAGTGAAGTGTCCTCCTTCCAGAGAGGCATACGTCCCAAAAATGTACTAAATACATAATCAGGGGGCCGTATTTGGAATTAACTCTTGACTTTCAGTACAAGGACACGCATAACTTCTTCAAATACTAATAGTTTTGCACTCATCGCTTTAGAACTGGTCATGCAAACAGTAAATTCACCGACGGACACATTTTCCGTCGTAGATGTTCGTAAAACATCGTTTTAAATACTTACGTGTAGAACGTGGACTAAATACAATATATACTTGAATGTCATCCAGAAGGTGGATGTGTTTTAATGACAGGCAGGATGCTTGTCCAATAAAAACGCAAGCCCTCTATCTGATGTTGTAATTGACAACAATAGCTGCCAATCAGAGCCCAGCAACCAGCGTCCGGTCTCCTCAGCGAGCTCGGCAAGCAAGGGGCGGTGGGGGGTCAAAGATACGCAGAGAAACGGGCTGCTGGTGGCGAAGATGGCGGATGGGGACAGTGGCAGTGAGCGCGGTGGTGGAGGCAGCAGCAGCGGCGGAGGGGGAGGAGGAGGAGGCGGCAGCGGATTTCAGCAATACCAGCGGGAAGTGGAGACCCAGGAGCTGGCGTCGAAGCGGCTGGACATTCAGAACAAACGCTTCTACCTTGATGTAAAGCAGAACGCCAAAGGCCGGTTCATCAAAATCGCCGAGGTTGGCGCTGGGGGCTCGAAAAGTCGGCTGACCCTCTCTATGTCAGTTGCGGCAGAGTTCCGCGACTACCTGGGGGATTTCATAGAGCACTACGCCCAGCTTGGGCCTAGCACCCCGGAGCAGATCGCTCAATCATCCGGTGGGGATGACAGCGGGCCTAGACGGGCCCTGAAGAGCGAGTTCCTGGTGCGTGAGAACCGAAAATACTACCTCGACCTGAAGGAGAACCAGCGGGGTCGGTTTCTCCGGATACGGCAGACCGTCAACCGAGGCCCCGGTTTCGGAGTTGGAGTGGGTGGCATCCCCGGGGCTGGCCTGCAGGCCGGACAAACCATTGCACTACCGGCTCAAGGCTTAATAGAGTTTCGTGACGCTTTGGCCAAGTTGATAGACGACTACGGGGGAGATGAGGAGGAGCTGGCCGGCGGTGGAGGGGCCGGGGGCTACAGCGAGCTTCCGGAGGGCACCTCGATCATGGTGGACTCCAAGCGGTTCTTCTTTGACGTTGGGTCCAACAAGTACGGAGTTTTCTTACGGGTGAGCGAAGTGAAGCCCAGTTACAGAAACTCTATAACAATCCCCTTCAAGGCGTGGGGCAAGTTCGGGGGAGCGTTCAGCCGCTACGCCGAGGAAATGAAAGAGATCCAGGAGCGGCACCGTGATAAGATGTACGAGAGGAGAGCCGGAGAGGAGTCGGAGGGCGACGACGTGGACGACGATTGATGGAGAGGTGGTTACATGTGATGAAGCTGACAACATGATGCAAAGCCTGGCGTTAAACAGAGAGAGATGAACGACTATTCTGTGCATGACGAATCGAACTTTAAAATGCTAAAACAACGGAGTAAAATAAAAATATGTATATTTGACTGATAAATCACTGTCTACATAAGGAATCATGTCCTAAAGTTTAGGTCGATGTTATAGCTAAATGAGTGCGAACTGCAGTAGTCAGCTCCTGTATGAGATTCCCCATTGATATAAAAAAAAGAATAGAGATTATATCTGTACATCTATATCAATATATATATATATTGATTTTCTATTTGATAACCTCCCATGTAGCCCAACTAATTAAGTTTGACAGTGCTCAAGATACACCAATAGGTTACCAGACCCACTTCCTGCTTGATATCCCTGCAGAGCTCACCTGGTGCTGACCTGTAGTCTGTGTGATGATAATAAGGATAAGTGTGAAACGTGTGACATACTCATACCAACAGGTGCAGAGTGGGAGTGACACCGAGCACCTGCATCACTCACCATGGCTGTGTGTGTTTTTGTCTATAATGACCTGTAACGAACGGCTTGCCCACAGACCCACAACAAGAGTCACTGTCTCAGCTATAGGGGGCATCCTTGGCATCTCAGGAAATCCACTCAGCCCAGCGAGGTCCCATAAAGTGATCTTTACAAGCACATGACTCATTTGGATTCTCCGGACAATCCAAACAAGTCCAAATGACCTCTTCCCTCCCTCTCTCCTTCCTGGGCATCCCTTAGGTGCTAACCACCTGCTCCAATAGCTGAAACGTGGTGAGGCCTCCTCACACATAGCTTGTTTTGTCTCAGGGCTGGCTGGTCCAATCTGTATTTTTGGGTATATCAGCATTATCTGTGCCTGTGCATCATCTTTAAGAGGTTCTGGGTGCAGATCTGGTCAGCCAGTAGCTGCAGTCGAGACGTCTTTGGCAACTGATGATGTCTCATATGATGCAGTCCCATGTTTGACCCCCGTTTCCTTTTTGTCAAAGGGGACGGGGCAAGCTCAGGCCTCTAGCACTGGTCACGATTGTTCGAGTTAAAGTTAATATTGTCGAACTTAAGCTATGGTCTTAAGGGAATTGACCTTGTTGGCTTATTTAGGGTGCATAAGAAGAAAAAATAAATATATATATTTATATATATATATATATATATATATATATATATATATATATATATATATATATATATATATATACTGGAAGAGATTTACTTACTAAAAAGATCAAGTATAGATAGAACTTATTTTTCAAAAGAGATCTATTAAAATGTGTCTTCGAAATATGAGACATTTATTAGATAATGCTGCCTAAAGTGGCTTATTTAAAACACTAAACTTGGATGCAACTGTCCAAGGTGATATTTCATACCTGTTTTTTTCCTAACATTTCTGTTATTCCTTAGAGGAAATTAAGAAGATTACAACAAATTGATAACAAAGTATGTTATAGCAATTTCTAGAAACAACTTCATTGAAGAAGTTTGTCAGCAAACACTAAGCACTCCAGTTCACTTTACATAGCATCAAGTTGTCCCCTCGTTTCAGTCCACCCGTTACCATTTTTGTCACAAATTGGCTTTCCATCAGTTGCCATACGACGCACACAAACACCTGCAATCATCAACATTTTGTCTTTAGTGCTCCTTTTTAAAAAATATGAATTTTTGCATGCCTGCTCTTACGCGGAGCTGCCTTGTGTTCTTTGGTTTTGCATATTCTGATTGCTGTATGATGGTATTTATCCATTTTTGAGAGCGGTTTCAAGTTTTATTTCTTGCAATGGAAAAGGTTTAAAGTTTACTTCTCAGCCTAATAAAAAAAAAAAGCCACCAAGTTCCCGTGCTTTGAGGAATGTCACATTCATTGTCCCATTTCCTTTGGTGTGTAAACCTCTCGTTGAATTTTACTTTATCCATTTACACAGCAGAAAAATGCCATATGAAAAAAATAAACCCATAGGAGCAATAGTTTTATTTTCTATTGATATAAATATACTATATATATAATATTACACATGAGATTGAACTACATCCTTCCTGTACTGTGTTACGTGAAATGGCAGCTGTTTCAGTCGTGTGTTCTGCTGTAATATACCAAGTTCCTTTCAACAAGAAATAAAAAGATTTTGCTCAGGAGAGGTGTGTTCTTTTTGTCCTCCCCACTTAAGGGAGGAGCTCATTCTATCTTTAGAGGATCAGTGCAACAAAGTTGTGATTTTTCTTGATATTTTTTAGGTAAAAGTTATTGATTAACCAGCCAGTTGCAATTATTTGATAAATAATGTCTAAAAAGTAGTGGGAAATGCTCATCACAATGGACAAGGAGACATGTTTGAATTGCTTGATTTGTCTTACCAACAGTCAAAAACAAAATATATTCAATTTACAATCATAGAACAGTCAGTGAACCCAGCAACATTTTGAGAAACTGGAACCAGTCATTTTTTTGTATAAAGGTAGCAGCGTAAAAAGTAGGCTACAATATTTCACTCTGAAATGTAATTGAGTAGCAGTATAAAGCACCTACCAGCACCTCCTACTTAAGTGCAGCACCCAAGTAAATGTAATTAGTTACTTTATACTGCTGGCAAGTAAACATTGGAAGTAATTTCATTTAAAAAACAACCTTGGGTCAACTTTCAGTATTAGCTTTTTCCAGAGCTTTCAACCACATGAGTTAAGATTTTCTTTATAAAACGACTATGTACAACGTCAAGAGTTAACTTTCACGCTCAACTGTTAATAACATGTTTCTTTACATTTCAGACTTGGACATAATTTTTTTGTTTGTTGCAAAGACAGTTTATACAAGCTCAATGTTTTCAGGGCTTTTCACGACACTAAGGGTTAAAAGGGGAAGAATGACAGACACCTGTATTTCCAGTGTGTCACTGAAAACAAAGACATTTACGTAAGACAGCATGTAAATCCTAACATTCGTCTTATTCAAGTAAAAGATAACAGATGGCGATATTACAGATAAGATCCTCCTGTCTGGTTTGAAGTGTGTCGGTGAAATCACTTGCTGTAATCTTATTTCTGTTGGCCCTCTGTCGCACATTGTCATCTTTCCAAGATTACATGTAAGACACCTTACAGATAAGGTAAAATGCAGAATGGCTCCAATATTATATCATCTATTTTGGCCCTGATACAATTTGTTAGTACTCAACAGATGCATAGAAATGTCTGCTTATGTTTCAGATACTGAGGAATACAGTGAAAAAGACTTACTAAAGTAAAAGTATCAATACCGCAGTGCTCTTTTTACAAGTAAACGTCCTGTATACAAAACCTTTCTTAGAATAATAAGCAAATTGTACTTCAGGTATAAAAACTGAAAGTACTCATAATGCAAAATGGCCCCATTCAGAGTGTTATATTTATCATATAGACTGAATTACTAACATTTAAGTAGTTTTTTAATGTTGTTGAGATTTAATTTTGACTACTTCACAAACTGTTGGATAGTTTAATATACAACAATGCTGATCATATGTATAAACAGAAAAATTACAAGATGGAAACATGAAAAAAACAAAAACATTGAAAGTATGGGCATCAATTGCATTTTTATTACTCAACTTTTAAATTAGCTCCACCTTTAACAGCTGCAACATTAAAGTGATGAACACATTAATGCTTTTTGTAATTTTACTAAAGTAACATTTTCAATGCAGGGCTTTTACTTGTAACAAAATTATTCTAACCTGTAGTATTGCTTCTCTTACTTAAGTGAAATAGATAAAAGGCACCTGACAATCTAAAAGCCCTTGTCTTAAATTGAAGAAGTGGAGTATTGCAACACCTACTGCTACTACGTTAAACCAAACCTACAAGAAGCAGATCCGACTAGAGGCCGGTGTATCCACGGAGGTTTGCCTGAAACCTAAAAACACCTCGCCATATATAGTAGTGTAGTTGTTGACCTGTTGACCTGCACCATGTGCACCTGCACCATGTGCAGGTCAATACCATCATTAAATCCATAAATGTGTCCATGACCATGTGCAGGTCAACAGGTCAACATGTGAAAGGCCCGAAAGGGCTGGTAATAGTGTGTGGTTTTACTTTAGAGTTACTCAGAATAACCCAGCTGTCCACAATTTGTCAGCCCCCTCCAGACAGAGGAAGGATGAGTCACAGAAAAATCTGCTGACTACTTACTAGAGCACAGGCCGAGATTTCAGGTGATGACGTAGACAATTTATTGCACAGTGCACTCTAAATGGCCCTGCTCTATCACAAAACTCAAGTAAAAGACAATTTTTCTAACCTTTATTTTACCAGGGAAAAGAGTCACATAATAGAGATTAAAATCTCTTTTACATGTAATCCCTGGCCAAGAATACACTTTAACAGACAACAAGTAACGGACAGACAGGGATGGACAGCAATAACAAATAAAACACAGAAAATCACATTTTAAAAACAAGCGTAGACATGTTGGTATATTTGATTTAGGTAAGACTTGAATTCAGTATGTGAAATAAAAACCTGCAGTTTTAGCTGATTTTGCAACTCATTCCATGAAGTTGGAGCACTGTAACTAAAAGCAGTTTTGCCAAACTCTGTTTTAGTTTGTGGAACATCATACAGTATGTATCTACTTGATCTTGGATTGTATTCAGATCAATTTGATGTGTTTGTCACGGGGTGGAAGTTTATATTTATTTGAGCATGCTTTTATTGGATTTGCTGTGTTTTTATCTTTTTTATTGCATGCTTTTATTCTGAAATGTGTGTGTTTTTAATGTTGACTTCCGCCACCGGACACTCATGCTGCGTTCATGCTACCTCGGAATAACAGGTATCGCCCCTGGTTACGTTGTTTTTCCGACTGGCAGCGTTCACACATTGACATATATAAAAGCGTTCACATGGTCGGGATGCGCGTTCTCCTTCTTCTGTTATATTGGCGTTTGGCATAACAACTTTTTGCATGACTGCCACCAACGGTTGGCCGTAGCCTAGAGAGCATCAGGTGTGTGAAAACATGGAGGCCACAATAACAAAATATTTTCTGCTGTTTTGTTATGCGAGCATCCCAACAGCACATCGCCAGGTGTTTGTTTGTGTTATCTGCAGGACAACGAACGGGAAAAGACACGGATAATGTGTTGTTTTTTTATACATAAACCTATTTATGAATAATTTTAAACATATTATGTCTGTGTATGTTTCTTGGCAGAGGCATTTGTCCACAATAAACAGTTTATTATCATTGAAATATGTTCAGTGAACCAAAGTCAAACGTCAGTTGTCAACAACGCGTCACCAACTGGGGAACTCGGTTATCAAAATCCAGCCCGAGTTTCCCACCTCTGATTCCCACAGGACGTTACGTGAATGGTGACGTTTTCACTCGGAAAAACGTTTTTCCTATGTCCATGAACGCACGGTTACTAATCGGTCGTGGGACAGTCTGGCGAGGTCAGTGACTCAAATCTGTTCGGTGTGTCCATAATCGTCAGAATATTTTCTTCTTTTTTTCTTTTTTTTTTTTTTGAATTTCACAATTGTATTTGACGCACCGCGGCTACGTTTCCTGTTGTCTACAACAAATGCAAGGAACAAATGACATACAACATTACATCAGATATACAGTGTACAGGGGTATAGCCACAGTCACAAGGCCTAAGTGGACATGCTGGTAGGCAGAGAAATAAATAGAAAAATATGTATAATAATAAAACCTTATTAATAAGTATTTGAAGTCACACACAACTCATATAGATCCAGAGTTCTTACGGCCTTAGTGTTTTTCGAGTACTTAATTGAATTTATGTAATTTCTAAACTCAGTCATAAAACTAGAAAAGAATGGTTTAGAACCACTGAATTTGTTTCTATGGATGTGGTATTTAGCATATAGAAATAAAAGATTTATAATAAAGTATTTACCTTTATATTCAGGTTCAAAGTCAAACATACCAAAGAAAACATCCTTAAAGCAAAATGAAAAATTTGGGATTAATACTGAGTGAATGAATTTTAGGAACTCGGACCAGAATTTTACAACATGGGGACACTTCCAAAAAAGATGTGACATTTTTTCATCAGTGTTATTACAGAATGAGCAGTTAGACTCAATATCCTGTTTGTATCTTTTAAGGAAGGATTTTGCTGGGTAAAACCTGTGTTAGTTTAAACGAAACTTCTCTCACTTTATTAGTAACAAGATATTTAAAAGGTAAAGACCACACTTTCTTCCAGGGAATATTCTCTACAATACCATTCCAGTATGGAACAACATAGGGAATAGTAACAATGTCAGACTGGAATAAAGCTCTAATGTTCTTATTAATGCTGCGATTTTCTGTTGAGAAGCACAAACCACCCACAGAAGTATCAGTTAAAGTGATTGGATGAGTGTGGGTTGTGGGGGAGTATTACTCTTTAACAACATTATAATCCCAGTGGGAATTGCATCAAAAATAATAGCATATTCCTTGACTGTTACTGGAATTTGATATTAGGAAATCTGAGTATTCGTATAGTTTACCATTCAGATCAACAAGGTGGCTAACAAGTGTAATATTGTTGTTAAACCAATTTTCAAAAAAAAGAGATTGGTGTTTGTAAAGAATGTTCTCGTTATTCCAAATGTAGCATTTGTGTGGTGAGAAGTTATGCTTAAATATGAGAGACCACGCCAAAAGCATTTGCTTGTGAACATTTGACAATTTGATTGGGATTTTACTAATCTTGTAATTGCACATCAATAAAAACTTCAGGCCACCAACTTTAGAGAAAACATAGTTAGTTATAAAGTTCCATAAGAATGTGGGGTTATTAATAAACTGTCTAATCCAGTTTATTTTGAAAGCGTTAATTAATGTGGTGAAGTCTAAAAAGTTCAGACCCCCCCATTGATTAGAGTTCATTATAACCGATTTTTTAATATAATGTATTCTGTTTTTCCATATAAAGTTGAACAATACTGAGTCAATTTTTTTGGATACACTCTACAGCTAAAGAGAGAGCACCATAAGTAAGTCTGGATATACCTTTAGCTTTTGAGAGTAAGATTCTACCTCTTAAAGATAGGTCTCTTTGTAACCATGAATTCAGTTTCCTTTGTGTTTTCTGAAAGGTAGGACTAAAGTTTAGGGAGCACCTTGTAGATTGGTCTTTGGTTATGATAATTCCTAGATAAGTGACCTGATCTTTTACAGGGATGTTGTGTATAGAGGGCACCAAGCAATCTTTTATAGCCATAAGTTCACACTTTTTTAAGTTCAAATGAAGACCAGAGGCTTTCATGAAATCTTTGATTAATTCTAACGATAAAGGAATTTGGGAGGTGTCCTTCAGGAAGATTGTGGTGTCATCAGCAAATTGACTGATTATAATCTGCCTATCTGCAATTAAGATTCCTTGTAAGGCACTGTTTGAAATATGAAGAGCCAGGAGTTGAGAAGCTATTAAGAACAAGTAGGGTGAGATAGGGCAACCTTGTTTAACCCCGCGAGACACGTTAAACCTTGGGGATGTGCCAAGTTTTAATTTTACTGCACTGTTGCCATTTTTATACAGGGTTCTAATAGTTTTAAAAAAAGAAATTACCAAAACCAAATTTATCAAGAGCTTTCAAAATGAAGCCGTGTTCAAGAGAGTCAAAAGCTTTATAGAAATCAAGAAACAAGAGGAAGCTGTTATCATTGATGAGATCGCTATAGTCTAGCACATCCAAAATCAGTCTAACATTGTTAGCAATATGATGTTTCCTCATGAATCCAGATTGTGACTCATCTATGATAGAGTCCAGAACGTACTTCATTCTATTTGCAAATATGATAGCCAAAACTTTATAATCATTATTTAGCAGAGTAATCGGACGCCAGTTTTCTAAATTTTCTTTGTCTTTATTTGTCTTTGGAATCAGGGTGATGATACCTTGAGTCATACTTGTTGGAAGAGCTTCATTATGAATGCTTTCTGAGAAAACATTTAGCAAAAAGGGGGACAGTTCTTTGTCGAACATTTTATAGAACTCAGAGGTTATACCATCGCTTTCAGAACCTTAACATTGAGATGTTATAATCACATGCGTCCCTATCTTCTGCGGAGATAACTTTCAATTGTTGATTGAGTCTATAAATGAGTCAGCTGTCACTTCACAGTATTTGGATGTGTATAGGCTGCTGTAAAAACGGTGGCAAAAGGCAGATATATCTTTGGGATTATCAACTATCTGGTCATCTATTTTTAGTTTGTCGATCGTATCAAGAAGAGATCTAATTTTCTCCAATCTAAAAAAGTAGGCAGAGTTTTGTTCGCCCTCTTCTAACCATTTGGATCTGGATCGAACGTATGCACCCTTAGCTTTTTCTATATATAATTCATCTAGTTTAGGGCTGAAACGATTCCTCGAATAATTCGATTACAAAAAATCCTCGATGCAAAATGACTGCCTCGAAGCTTCGTGAAATCAATGTTACCAACGTTGTATCGCTGACGGATGGTGTTTCTGCACGGAGCATTATTACTGTCGCACAAACGCGGCTCAGTCTGCTGCATGGGCGACACATGCCAGAGCATAAATAACGAGGGGCTAAGAGAAGAGACAGGCTGGAGAAAACGACAGAAAGTGTCCAAAGTTTGGAATCAGTTCAAACGTAATTAAAACTAAAACTCTGTACAGTGTGTCTACTGCAAAATCAAACTAGCTTACCACAATAATAGCACGACGTCTAACTTAATCATCCACGAAGAGGACCGACTAAAGTAAATCACAGAGTCGTATGGACGATGAAACTACACTAAACACAACAACTACCAAAAACAAAGACAAGAAAATACGTAGTGGTGACCACGATCTGATGAGCCGACGCGTTGACTATCCCTTCGGAAAACAGCTGATTGTTACGCATCTCTCTCTCTCTCTGCAGCCCTAATCTAGTTTATTTTGTAAGTGCATATAGTCAATCCTCTCCAATTCAGATAAGGGCTCCTTTTGACAAAGAGATGCCAGTTGCAGAGTAATCTCATCTTCATTTGCTCTTTTTTGTTTAGCCAAATCAGCACCAAACTTCCTAAAAAATTTCCCAAGCTCATATTTTAACAGTTCCCAATTCCTCCCATAAGCTTTCTGGGTTTCTGCATGGTTCCAGTGTGTTATTATAAGATCCTTAACTTTTTCTTTGACCTGTGCATAGTTCAGAAGATAACTATTCAATTTCCAGAATGATGCTTTTGGGCCTGTATGACTACCAGGTAAGGATATTGATAGATAGATTGCTTTGTGATCAGTCAACGGGGTATTATAAAAATGAACTAAAATGTTATAATTTATCAGGCATCTGGAAAGCAGCCAATAATCAATTCTAGACTGTCTTGATCTGTCCTTATTAGACGTATATTGTCGCTCACTAGGAAACAATTGCCTCCAGACATCAACTAGTTCAAACTTCTCCATAAAACATTTCAGAGTTGAATTGGGAGACACTGAATTCCTTGGGGGGAATCTGTCTATGGTGTTATTTATGGCTATATTAAAATCCCCACCTAAGACTAGAGAAGCATTGGGAGATTTGGTTAACCAGTAAGATACTTTATCTTCCAAAGTATCAAAGAGTGTACTATTCTCCAGAGAGGAGTGGTAACCATAGAGATTGATTATAATAATAGTAAGATTGTTTATGGCTATAATCATACTGACAAAGTGACCTGAAACATCTGTCTCAGTCTCCATAACCTGTCCCTTAAAGTTGTGTTTGAAAGTCCCTACTCCAGCCGAGTGCCGTCGTCAGTCTGGCAGTTGAAATCAGCTCCGTAATACGCAATACGCCCCCAGCGGACGTCGTACTACACCTTCGCTTCAGAAGCGACTCACAAAAATGGTAGCCTTTCGCAAGAGACCAACTGACACGATTTTTTTCGCACCGCATTTGTTCGGACCCGGTTCGGACCCATTCGCATGCGGTCTGCGAATCTCCATAGGAAATTAATGACTTCCGGCCGTTTCGAAGCCGTATCGGAGCTGATTTCAACTGCCAGTGTGAAGGCGGCGTCACGAGGGGCTGTCGGCGTTCATTTTGGCCGACCTGACATATTAGGTCGACGGCAGGGCAGCCGAGACTCACCCGGGAAATGGCGAGCGGAATGAGGTGACTAGAGTCTCTCAAAATCTGACGAAAATCTTTTAAACTGACCTTTTTTGAGCTGAAATGAAGACAGATTCAGACACTGCACGGCCTATTTCTCGCTTAAAATGTTCTCAGAAACACGTTTCAGTGAACTATTTTAGTACAATATGAGATCGTATTCTGAACGGCCACCCTGACAGTCTGGCTTTGAATTTCCGGAGAAAACAAATCCATGTGACGCGTTTGTCCAATCAGCTGCCGGTTTTCATTTCTTGGGCAACATTACAGATTAGCGCCGCCTGCTGTTATAGAGATGTATTAAGTCTCGTCTTTTTGGTCTGTTCTGTGGCAGTTTTTTGGACCTCGGGGACGCGACTGAACATATCGACGGGGTTTTCTGTCAACGGTCGGCCGTCGGCTAAATGTGTCTACACCTTAATGACTCTCACCTGGGAGTGAGAGAGGGGGTTGATTGGCCCTTGGATAAAAACAGGGCAGAATAGGAACAGCAAAAGGCACATGGGAGAAGGAGGAGGCCACGGAGAACATGAGGGAGGCCTGAGAGTATGGGAAAAGACACACATGGAGAGACGCAAGATGGGAAAGCACACCAGAGAAAACGCTGAAAGCACGATGGAGCATATGGAACAGGCGGAGAAGCAGACAGGGGATCGGACGAAGAGAAAAGAAAAAGAACCTTAGAGGAGCCCTGAAGCTACAACGAAGGAAACACCAACAACGACCGCTAGTGGCAAAAAGTGGGAGAGCGTAAAACCTCTCCCTCCCGCGTCAGTCCCTTTTTGAGACCGGTGTTGGTGGTGGTAAATTGTATGAAGCGGTAGCAGTTCCTAAGGACGTTTTACTGCCCAAAGTTTCTGTTGCAGGTTATGCCCAAGGACAGGCACGTGCAGAGGGGGGGACGGAGGGTGCTTGAGCACCTGCCCCTTGATGCCCAAAGTGCCCTTTTGTCAAGGCAAAAAAAATAAATAAAAAAATGTAATTAAAGTCCCATTTGTGAAGGCCTGCCCAAATCTAACTATTAGTAAATTAATGAATAATAATTTATTCGTAAATAAAATGAACCACATGATGACCTTTCACCTGAGACCTCATCCAGACCGGGACAATTTGCCGCACGCGCGTTTTTTAAAATTGCACCAGAAGGAGAGGACCTTCAATTCCGCGGCTGCTGGTAAGTGCTCTTCTCAGCGAAGCGGTGTGTTTGTAATGTTTACTGATAATTATTATTATTATTTTACAAGAACGACGTGAAGAGAGCATGGAGCTGTTGTTTATATTGCTGTGTGCAGGGGTTAAATTGGGCCGGGGCTCTCCTGGGCTTAAGCCTGCTCGTTTGTCCGGATGTGCCTGCTTGCAGTCTAAATATGTCACAATTTAGTTAGATGAGAACAATCAGAACACGGCAACAACCCGCCCAGAACTGCAGACAATTCACCGTGGGTCAACTACATAACGCCAAAGTGTCTCCGTCGGTAGATAAAATGACTTCTCCTAAAGCTAAAAACCCTGTTCGCAGTGGTGGAAGCTCGGCGCTTGGACCGGCCGCTACGAGTTCATGTCGCTGACCAAGCCGTTGAACCGGTTCTCACTGTCGCATCTCCTCCAGCGGCAGGGCTCTGAGCCGGCCACGGAGAGCCCCACTCAGCGCCGTGTGTGTGTGTGTGTGTGTGTGTGTGTGTGTGTGTGTGTGTGTGTGTGTGTGTGTGTGTGTGTGTGTGTGTGTGTGTGTGTGTGTGTGTGTGTGTGTGTGTGTGTGTGTGTGTGTGTGTGTGTGTGTGTGTGTGTGTGTGTGTGTGTGTGTGTGTGTGTGTGTGTGTGTGTGTGTGTGTGTGTGTGTTAGTAATAGAGAGAATGGGAGAAGGAAGTTTGTGTGAGGTGGACCTGGTCACCACAGACCCAAATCTTCTCAGCTGTTCCTACTGTCATATGCTGCACTCTTGTATGGGTCACTTCTTATATCATAACAAGGTAATACAATGTGTAATCAAATGATGATTGATTAACAGTAATGTAAATGCTAAATGCCCTAATACCTGTTGATACTACAATGCAAAGTATAGGCTCTTAACCTGGCAGTTTTGCACATATCATGTAAGACTCAATTTCTCCATTTCTTTGCACAAAACTCTCCAGAAAGTGCCATTTAGCGGTTTATTTTTCAATTTCTTTTCCCTAGGGGGAATACCCCCGGACCCCTTAGGGAGAGCCCCCCCACATAACAAATCCCAATTTAACCCCTGCTGATAAGGCATTAAATAAAACTATACTGTACTGTACGAAACGGGCCACGTTGATTTTGTATAATGACGATGTCCTAGACAGAGTTAACTATTCTTTACTATTCTGTATAACAGAGAAGAAAAAGCCTTCAGATTGGGACAATTTAAGACACTAAGAAGAAAATTTTTGACCTTAAAATGGTCTTTTCAATTCTGATTCTTTTTCAAAACTGCATAACAACATATAAATACAGAAGCATCCATATCGATACATGTATCAGAAAGGAATGTGTCACAATATATTGATGTATTGATATTTTGAGCACAGCCCTATTTAAAGCCTTGTTCCATGTGCCCCTTTTATACTTTGAGCACCTGCCCCTCCAAAGGTCTCTGCGCGGCCCTGCCCAAGGAAGGTGACCTATGAAAAGGAGGCTGATTCCTGGCAGAGCCCTGTGGACGTTTTAAAGCCGAGACTCCTGTTCCGTTGTACTGTTTTAACTTTATTTTAGTGGTTGTGTTTTTAGTTTTTTAAAATCTTTTAAGGAGGAATTTTTATTATTTTTATCCTTTTTAAAATAAATGTGTTATTCCTTAACTTGTTTTTTTTCATTCATTGTTTTAAATACATTGTCTTACTGCTCTCCCTCGGCACAAAGGACCTGTTTTTAATAGTTACTTTTAATTGGAATTACTGTAGTTTAAAAGAGGTCCTAGGCCTCAGTCCCAAACCTAGGTTTTTACACCACTTTTTTAAAATCTTTTTGATATTTTTCTTCTTACGCTGTTCCCCTTTTTACATGTTCAGCTGCATTTCTTATGATCTCACACCCATACATATTTATACTACTATATATATATATGATCTATATATCATATTCATATCATACCTCCAGCTATTTATTCTGTATACAATGTCTTACTTTTGCTATTACTCATACTTACACCTGCACTGTATATTTTGCCTACTGTAACTGTTGCCAAGTACTGTATATATCTAGCATATTCACATGTACCCCTTATTGTTTATTCTATACTTTATTTATTCTATATCTTCTATACCTTACTATGCACTTGACAGATTTTTGCCCATCTGGTTAGATGCTAAACTGCATTCAGTTGTCTCAGTACTTGTAGGCCTTCCGCAATTATTAAATCTAATCCAATTTAACTTTTTTAAAGTAAAAAATTTAATTCAAAAAAATTTATAGAAGTAAATATATACAAAGTGTCTGTTTCTATGAGCTGGAAATCAGAACACTTAAAAGTCCTGTGATGCTATCATGTGGAGTTGCACCACTGCCACTCACTGACTTCACTGCCACTGTGGCCTAAATTCAATGTTTTTCTTAGAGATGTTTCAGCAAAATCTGTTTTAGTTGAATGCAGGGCTACCATCATTAAATCCCAAAATGTGTCCATATACTAGTAAAAGCCCTTATGACTGCTGTATTAGCGTCCTGGTGTTAAATGGAACCTTAGTTCTTTATCAAAGGCAAAGCATACCTCAAAATATTTATATGATTTATATACAAAAATATATGCAATGTTATAGTCTATTATTTAGTCTATTGAGCAGCTAAAGGATTTGCTTCCGGATGACGTCATCTGTACCAGTCCGGATGAAAACACGAGACCGTCCCAAGGCAAACAAAATGAACACTTGGCCGGTCTGATCTGCAATCAACTGGGCAATTAGTCCCGAGTCCCCACTGGTGTGGTTCAACTTTGGATCAAATTCACACATCAAAACTGAGCATTTTCAATAAAACAAAAAAACTTAAAATAATGTTCCCTTAAATAATTTAAACCTTAAACTACTTGGCCACAATGGGGCAGAACAAATTGTCAGCATGCAGCACAGCCTTCAAAATTTTTTTATTTTATTTTGATAAAGAACATTTCGGGCCATGTCTGCATTCAACCTGATGGATATAAAACTAATGTTTTCTTGGACTCGAATTTATATGGAGTGCCATGTTTAAATTTAAATAATCTACAATAGCCATGCATTGCAACTGCACTATGGTTAAGGGTAGAGAAAGAGGGTGGTCAAGGCTTGGAAATCAGTGGAGTAAAAAACATAGTTGAGTATAAAGAAAAGGAATTACTCAAATCAAATTTAAGTACCTCAAAATTGTACTTAAGTACAGTATATGAGTACATGTACTTAGTTACTTTCCACCAGTAGGTGATGCTTATGCAGTAGAGCCATAGCTGTGAGAAAACATTTAGTTGTGCTCAGATTAATACTGAACTTGCAAACATGCAAATAATGATCATTGTGCACTATGACACTGTTTCACAATACAACCTCACGCAGACAAAAATTCTCAGAAGGATGCGTCTGAACAGGAAGGATCATGGCCAACATGACGGCAGAGCTGGGTGGGAAACAGCTGATACCGAGCTGATACACAGTTTCACAATCTTGTGTAGAATGATGGAAAACACCCATACATTGTGGCTGCTTTTGGCATCAACAGAAAACTCGGAGCAAATGAATGACCTTCTAGACTCATTAACTCATTAATGTGTCAACCTTGCAATAAAGCTACAGTATGAATCTCTGAGCCAGTAGCACCAGGCTAGCTGTTAACATGACTGCCTCTCTGACAAAGTGTTGGCATCTTTTTAAAATGTGTATTGTCTGTATGATGTTTCACCACATGAGTGCATTCCATGGTCCACTGTGCCCTGTGAGGATGATGCTAAATCCTCTGCTGCGTACTCCGCTTCCTCTTCTGAGCATTTTGAGTCACCTGTACACTGTTTATTTCCCCCTACGTATGTGCACATGTGCATGTGCACACACATTTTCATTCATATAAACGAGCAACACCCTCCCAGTGTTGAGTGATAAAGAGTGTGTGTAGAGAGGACATCGCAAGGGCACATAATACCATGCTGAGCCAGGAGCCAGTGGAAGAGGGGCTTATTTCACATGGGCCTGGTGTCCTGATGGCCATGCTAAGCTGCCAATCCATCATTCTGAACAGGCGAGGAGCGAGAGGTAGCGAAGGCTGAGGATTGGATCTCCATGAGGTAGTGGGGTATTGAATGAACCTGGTGCCCAATGCCACACACTTAACTAAATGCATCCATGCTGCGCCTCAGAATAACGCATGATAATGCAAGATGTTAGTGGGTACGGTAAATGGAGAAAGAAACACATAAAGGCTCATTGTTTTCGGCTTACAGCCATTTTCACATGTTCCAACACACATGTCTTTATGTTTCCCACTGCAAGAACATGTTGATCATCACACTTTACAGTAAATGAGGTCCTCCTGTTTTAAGGACAGCTCAGGAAAAGTGACACTATAGGTAAAAAGGGGCTGGTTATACTGTATACTGCAGGTTATTGCAATGCAGATGTGGGAAAGTGGAAACAGGTGAGTTCTGTGACAGGAGCAGGTGGAAAAGTCTGAGGGCATCTAGCGGAAAGGTAGAGAATGGCAGTGAACGGGTTTGAGGAGGTGGAAATTTGGCCCAAATGACGGACAGAGAGGCAGAATGTGACGGAAATCCAGTTTAAAGGAGAGACATAAAACACACCAAATGCTGATTTTGTTACGACCTTTGCTGATAGTTTAATTACCCATCTTTCACTGAACAAACTGTATTAAATCTTACATGTAGCACTCCATATCTCTCAGTTGTTGTTATAAAGTTCAGTCAAACATACCCAAGATGCATCTGTGATCTGGTGCTTGACTAATATGGGATACTGTTAATCAGAATGTCATATGTTTAAAAATTAATAATGACGTGCTAAGTCGTGTTAATACAAAGAAAAGTGAAATACTCAGCAGAAAGTAGTGCATGTTTTCGAAATTTCTCTCAAATCTATCAGGAAAAAAGCCCTTCCCTGAGAATGACTGAGATATCTTTATGAAGAGTATGTAGGAGTGAGAGGTCTGTCCATCTATGGTTTCCTTCTTAGCCTGCCTGATGAAACCCATCAGCAGCTGGATTGCAAAACCCCAAATAGAGAGGCAGAAAGGGTCAAAGATGACTGATAATGAGAGGAGGGTTGGGGAAGATTATGGACAAGAAAGTGTGAGGTAACCAAGGTTATTGCCGAGCAAATATCCAAAAGTGGTGAAATAGCTCAGAGCATCTGAGCTATTTTTTGTCTGTGTTGCCATGTGTGAGAAATGCTCTCTGCTGCACATTCAGGCAAACTACATTATGTACGCACATGACACAGCATCATCCCAATCCCATGCATGAATGGAGGAAAGAATCAGCTCAACTGAACTGCTCAAAGATGCAACACACACACAATCACACACTTTCTTGTCTCTTCTCCCTATCTGAACATTTCTTCCTCCCTCTCATTCTAGCTCTCAATGACAATTTAGTCCTCTGTGCTTTTCTGGCATGACAGCTGAAGACAAGTCATTTTGAAGGTAGTCTCTCTTTGTATTTTCATTTTATTTTATTTTATTTATTTAAAAAAAACATTGAAATAACCATATCATATTTATTTTACAAAATGATCCTGTATCTATAAGGAAAACATATTCCTGTTATTCTGTGATAACACAATAGTTAAGTTGTGGTTATTTCAACCACGACATGTCAAATTTTTCAGCATCCCCTTCACATCACGGTCTATTTTAAACTTGTATATATAGTCAGTAATACTTGGTAATTCATTGCAAAACCCCAGTATGTAACCTCCCTTTTTGCACCCACATTAAATTATTTATCAATCATTAGCCAAATCAAGAGTGGCAATGCCTCATGAATGCCACATGTCAGCAGCAGAGATCAAGTGACTGTGGAGCTAACAGGCAGCTTGCATCACACAACCTGTTCATATCACCTGCAGTGAGCGAAGATGATTGATTCAGGGACCTCAGAACCTCAGGTGTTTCCACTGTGGAGGCATTCCATAAGAGCACATTGTCTCACACACAGGAGCACGTGGAAGCCAACTAATTTTCATGTCTCTGACGGGAATAAACATTCCATTTCTTTCAAGTGCACCATACACTGGGTTGCAAACCTGCAACTTTCTCATTAAATGTTTGTTTTGCTGACCTCAATCACTGATTGATTCCAGACTTTTATCATTTTTAGAAAGATGCACTACAAAGAGCTGGAATAGCCTACATGAACTCCCATCAGCATTTCCCCTCAGGGACCTCCATGCCGTACCACCATCTGAAAACTTCAAAAGACTTTCAAGACAGAGCATCTGAACATTAATGCACAATCAAGTGAGTAAATACTTGGACATAGTCATAGAACACTCTAACCTGACCTAACCTGTTTTTGCTGTCCTACATCCATGTTTTCATCTTGCTGCAGTGAGGAAAAATTCATTAAAAAGAGCACAAGAGAGCACCTTTGCCACGCCCTGCAACCTTAACATTTTAGAACGGTCTGTAGTGTTAGGCCTGTGTCGTTTAAATCTTAGATTGGTCTAATGCAAATAAAAAAAAGTTAGCCACCCTACTGCCAGGCTAACACAGACCCACGTTTCCATGGTAACAATCAGTAATACCTGCTGACCAGTGGCGACATGGTGGAAATGATAAAATTAGTTTGATCTAGGCCATTAGTCAAAGTCTGTCTTTGTGAAACTGGAACCTGTTCACTCTAAACCGTAAAATGTCCTCAGGCATCAGAAATAAATTACTTCTGAAGTGTTTCAAACACACCTTAAATTTTTTTTCTTTGGATAGTAGTTGTTGGCATGGTTCCATGAAGTGTGTCTGTTTTCTCTCCCAAAATGCACTGTACCCAAAGAACAATTAGAGGTTTTAGACTCATTTAAGTTACTTTCAGTTCATTGTAGTAACTTCCAAATTCAATTAACTTAAGTCATTTCATCGATTAATATAAAAAATACAACAAAGTAAACAAATAAATCAAGCCATGAAACAAAATTAGTACGAATAATTATAGGTACTGAGGTGTTAACAATGTTTTGTGTAAATGTTGATCAACACTTCTTGAATCAAACAGTTTTAACAAAATAAATTAGGTTTTCATTTAAGGAGTTGTTATATGCCTTGATATTAATACAATGAAGGTGAAGCAACAGTAGCTGCGGTTAGTGCTAAGGTGTGGAGCGCTGGCATTTCGACATCTGTCAACACTAGTGAGTTGTAGGGCTGTGACAATAACTGCATTAATGCAATACCATGGCTTCCGCATTCTTAGTTTTTTTAGGATTTCCTTTCTATTGTTGGTGAAAGTTACAGGTGTGCATAAACCGTGTTAAATTATCATCAAGCAGTTAACCTCCAGCCCTAATGATTCATCAAGTATTTATTGTCTCCCTTGGATCTTTATTGTTGTTGGGGCTGGAAATGAGACACTAAAACTTCAGTTCTGCAAACAGATCCACCACACCTATTCTGTGGCAGGCAGGGCATTATTTCCACAGCCTTCAAATAAAAAATAAAGTTGGAACTGAGTTGTATGTGTTTTAGTTTGAATCCAGGCAAATTAAGGTAAATGTCAATTTAAAAAAAGCATGGCTCAACAAGTTAAGTGATTGTTTTGTTATGCTAGCAGCTCTGTGATGCTGCACTTAGACACAGCAGGGCTTAGAGCTTCTAAGCGGGTTAGTAGGCCTATATGTATATAGTGTATATGTATATAAATAAAGTGTACTCCAAGCAGACAGCATGCATACTAAAGTTGAGTGTTGAGTGTGCTGTTGATGCACACTATTCTCCCACAATGCAATGCAGAAATGAACGAGAAGCGGTTTACACCTAGAAAGAAATAAAGTACTTACGTCAGGTGTCATCTCCTGTTAGTATAAAGTGGTTAAGTGTGCTGATATATTTCTATAGTAACGGCTTAGTAACTGTATTAAATCAGTATGTGGTATGAATTTGGTACAGCTGAGGCGAAATGTCATTAGATTTGCAGGTATTTGTTTATAAACCAAAGACAGTATTGAACTGAAGTTTTGACCTGATGATTTTTTTTTTTTACTTGAATGTGACTCACATTCACAAGGATGATAACTTAAATCAAAGATGCCACCCTGCACACCTGTCCCACACCTCCTTTTTTTCTTTCTCTGCTTCATTTGTGTGAGGTGACTAGGGTTGGGTACCGAAACTCGGTGCCAATAGGGAACCGGTGCCGACGTAAACGGTAGTAATGAGACCGAATAAGAACGAAAGTTTCGGTGCCTCATTTTGGTGCTTGACTTTACACTACAACTGACAGCATGTAACATTAGCCTACCTTTAGCTAGTAGCTGGATTAAACACCGGTAAAATGCTGACAGCTAACGTTAAACAGTGTAAAGTGTGACTGTATTTCACTGTGGAGGACAACAGCGGGATGTAACAGTCTGCTCTGCAGCGCAGCAGCAGCTGCCGTTGTCGCAATTCATAGATATACAGTAGTAGTACTAGTAGTACTATGTTTATATGGTCGGAATCAGAGTGATAGAGAAAGAAAGAAATCTCTATGGCTCTGGTCGGAATTAAACAACACAGACGGTGCATTCACTTAAAACAGGTAGCCTCGTGGTGCATTCACAGTAATTGTAAAATACCCTTTTCCCATCTGGGGTTCAACAGCAATTTACTGGTGAAATAAGTTATTGTTATTGTTATAGTTATTACATTATTATTAAATCTTTAATTTTGACCATGGCCTTTGAGGTATATTGTCATCTTATTGTATCTGCATATTCTATATGATTTGTACTTAAGCTTTGGGTAACAGAGAAACCCAGATGAACTTTGGCCTACATTCGTTGGACACTTTTCTGGACATCTGGTATGCATTATCAATGGACTCTTAGACACAGCCAGTTGGCATGAAGCCATTGGTCAGTTATCGATCCCACCCCAATTCATGGAATATACACATGTGGCACACACACAAAGAACTTTAGAGTGACCATCAGAGATTTGGGAAACGGTCCTCTCCGAGCTCTGCAGGGCTTGTACATGATGCTGATTTCTTCGATGTAAATAAACCTTTATAATCAAGAAACAGTGTCGGCAGATTCCTCTCTACACAGCAATGCAGCATCGCTACAAATTACACCACACCTTAGCAATAAACAAGTCACTGACTGTTGTTTAGGCTACTACCCTTATTTTTTTTCTTCTTCTTTTTTTTTAACTTTATTGAAAAGTATCGGGTCAGGCACCGTTTAGGCACCGGCACCGTTTTAAAAGTATCGATTTAGCACCGGAATCGAAAAAAACCCAAACGATACCCAACCCTAAAGGTGACAAAACAAGATATGAAACACGCACTAGAAAGTATGTTCCCACAGCATAAACGCTGGAAAACTTCCAGTATTCACGTAACATCACTAATGGTTTCTGTTATGTGTTGCTCATGTTGAGGAAGTGTTATGGGACTTGATACTAGAATGAAGGTGATGCAACAGTATCTGCAGGTAGTGCTGATGTGTGGAGCTCTGGCATTTCGACATCTGTGCTGTAATTACTGTAACCTGTTGTGTAAAAGCAAAGACAAACTATTGAGATATAGGGCTGTGACGATAACCGCTTCAACGCAATACCACGGTGACGCAACACTCTCTCTGTAATGACATCATCGTTACCATAATCACCACCGCATTTGAATTTTTTGGGGATTTCTTTTCTATTGCTGGTGAAAGTTACAGGAGTGCATACGCCGTGTGATATGAAATATAATAAACACAATAACTTTTGTTTAGTTATCATCAAGCAGTTAACCACCAAGGCAGTGATTCATCAAAGGAATGTATTGTCTCCCTTGGATTTATTTTTATTGTTGTTTGTGGGGGGGAAATGGGACATTACAACTTTAGTTCTGCAGATAGATCCACCACACCCATTCTGTGGAAGGGAGGGCATCATTTCACACAACCTTTAAATAAAAAATAAAGTTGGGCCTGAGTTGTACATGTGTTTCGTTTTAATCCAGGCAAAAAGAGGTAAATGGCTCAACAAGTAAAGTGATTGTTTTGTTCACAGATGATTTTTATCCAGCTGTTTTCAGTGAGGAACCAGCACTAAGAGTCATTTAATAATTAAATATACTTGATATGAGTCAGACACAGATAAGCCTCAGTTGATTGAAAACTTATTTGCAATAGTCTGTCCTACCAGCATGTTTATGAGAGCACTCATGATTCCATTCAATAGACCTACAGTACAATATAGTCTATTGTACTGTAGGTCTATTGAATAGAGTATGTGTTTATCCTTCAGTTTAATGGGTTTTACAAGTCTTAAGAAACAAGTGTAAAGTGGTGTTAAGGCATTAAGCAATAAATCTAGGTCAGATTAGATTTCATACCATAGCTTTAACTACATTGTTTCTTACACCTAGTTTACAATTTTTGGGTTTAGTTAGAGGTGCTCTAAGTGATGTGACGCGTTTTTAGGCTACAACATTTTTTGTCACATACAGCAAACATCTCCTCACTATCCGCTAGCTGCCTGTCCCCTGAACACACTGTAAAAAAAATGCGGTCTCTGAAGACAGCCCAGGCTCCACAAACGGCAACAAAAACAAACTGCGCCAACCTGCACCACCAAACATAACAAACAGTGTTCCAGCCAATAACCGACAAGAAGGATTTGGGGATGGGGGGTTAGTGCGCAGAAGGGAGGGGGAGGGGATGGGATGAGGAGGAGGGAGGGGTGAGCTAGCCTCCGTTTTGTTTGACAATACTTCGAACGTCAACAAGACGTGACGTCACCCAACATCGCTTAGAGCACCTTCAACTATAATAACTATAAAAGTGTAGTTTACAATGTGAAGGATTTTGAAATTGCTGTACCTGACGTCTGGAAGGTTTGTCTCCTTGTAATTACAATATACGTTAATTTAACTCTTCAGTGTTTTTGCATTATTTGATGTGTATTTAAGGGCTTTGCAGACAATTTCCACAACATAAAGATATACAACAGTTTATTAAAATGTGTTCTTACATTTACATATGCATTGTTAGTATAACAATTACAAAGAAATATATATATATATTTATATACAGTACAGGCCAAAAGTTTTTTTTTTTTTTTTTTTTTATTAATAAGGGAAAAAATTCCACTAATTAACCCTGACAAAGCACACCTGTGAAGTGAAAACCATTTCAGGTGACTACCTCATGAAGCTCATTGAGAGAACACCAAGGGTTTGCAGAGTTATCAAAAAAAGCAAAGGGTGGCTACTTTGAAGAATCTAAAATATAAGACATGTTTTCAGTTATTTCACACTTTTTTGTTAAGTACATAATTCCATATGTGTTCATTCATAGTTTTGATGCCTTCAGTGAGAATCTACAATGTAAATAGTCATGGAAATAAAGGAAATGCATTGAATGAGAAGTTGTGTCCAAACTTTTGGCCTGTACTGTACATACATATAAAGCTTTTATTTCCAACACTAGCAAGACAAAACATGAACAGGCATGTGGCAACCGTTGATGTGCATTCAACGTTAATTCTCATGAGTTTGGATGGATTTGGCAGTTGCTTGTGTTATCTTAATGCTGTAAATGCTAAGCATAAGTTAAATTGCTTCAACTGTTGAACCAACTTTTTAACATCATGACACTACACAATTGCTGCTGCTGCTACTAAAAAAATCATATTTAACTAAGTAAGGTTTTGATCAAGCAGGGTCAGCATTACTGCCAGCCAATCAGTAAACTGGATCATAAAAATGGTTGCATTAAAGAACCCCAAGTCTGTTTCAGTAGAGATTGGTCAAACCAAAAGAAATCAATCTGCTTCACACACATGCAGTAGTAAATAACCCTTTCCCCACTTAAACAACACGTCAAAACCATTTGAAGAACATTTTCACATCGAAGGGAAACACAACCAACATTACACAAAGATAAGTGTACTTGTCATGTGGTCATATTGACAGGGATCTCAGCTTGGGATGGGAGACTTCAAACTTTAACAGGATGTTACAAACTGGGGCGTCAGCTTTGAAACGGAATTAAAGGTTAATTTAAAAAAAGACAAATTAAGTCAAATTACAGTATAGATAGTTTGGGACCCAGTGTTTTTGGAGTTTGGCCCATACTGCTGCCTTTATTTTGACTGAAGTCCCCCAACTTTATGGAAGTACAGTACTTAATTGCAAGAGTATCCCTTTAATTAAGTTATACAAGATAAAAAGAAGACACATAGCCACCCAAGAATGACAAATTATCTAAATAACTCCACTGTCTGCTTGGTCCAAAGGAAGACATCTACCCCAGCAGGGACATCTTGAGTTATGTGGTACAAGGTGAAGGTGAGCTGGTAGTTAAGGCCTGCAGAAACAAACAACAGAGCGGAGGAGGATAAGTGCTAGTTTAATGAATAAATAGAGCAATAACAGTGAATCAGAAATTCAGATAGTGATTGGATGGATGAATGGATGAAATGGAGCAGAAGGCGGAAGGAGAGTGGAGAAGTTGGCTCAGCGTTAAATGTCAATTGTTGTGGGCGCCCGAATAGCTCAGTTGGTAGAACGGGCGCCCATATATAGAGGTTTACTCCTTGACGCAGCGGGCCAAGTTCTACTTCGACCTGCGGCCATTTGCTGCATGTCATTCCCCTTCTCTCTCCCCTTTCATGTCTTCAGTTGTCCTGTCAATAAAGGCCTAAAAATGCCCCCCAAAAAATCTTTTAAAAAAAAATAATGAAATAAATCAGTAAGAAGTTCTTACAGACTGTCACAAGCTAAGGAGAAGTGATTCATTCTGGGGAAACGTGTCAGAACATGTAAAAGCAGGTGCAAAATAGAGCATAAAAAAATAAGTACAATACAAAACAAATTTGAATAATGAAAAAATACCTCTCTACACTGAACACATTCCGTTACGTTTTGACAGAGGAAAACTGTATCGTAACTGTAACTGTAATCGTTTTGACAAGCCAGGTAATAATGGTTCATCGTTTGCAGGCCAAAATGGTCCCCTCCCAGATTAATCTTCTTAAACCAATGATCATTGGTGAATGAATGATTTTCATTCATAGTTTTTTCCACCTGTGAACACACAAAACACATGCTTTGATTCACCACCATTGAATTATTTATACTATAAACATATATATATATATACATCTCCTTATATACTATTGCTATTGATGATGGTTTATTTTTACCTTCAGGTCTGTTCCAACCACCTTTATAGAATAGTATTCATTGCCCCGCATTAACCTGAAAGCAATCTCTCTCGTTGTGACATTTGCAACTGTTGTGTCCTTTTCATGTATGACCAACTCAGGTGCTAAGGACAGGAGCAAGACAACATATTTACTTTGTGTCAGAGTCAATACATTTGCCATGATAATCCTTCAAATAACAATCATTCCAAATCAGATTAAAATCAAATGTTGCAACTCACTGCAAGAGGTCTTAATATGAAGACTTTTAATGGCACAATTAGGATGGAGTGTAACAGATCAATGGTGCATCAAAGTAATTCATCTGCAGTTCATCTTTTACTTTGAAATAGTACTGGTGACTAGAAAACAGTGGTACCTTCGCTATCTTGAAAGTCTTCAGCAACCAGCTTCAGTCCAATCTTAGATGTACGGACTGTCAGATATTTCCCTCCCTTAGTCAGAAGAGGACATGTTTTGCATTGTGCCATGTTGTCTCTTCAGTGGCGTTCTGACAAGTAGGGAAGGATAGAAATATCTTTAATATTAAGAAACACAATCTGCAGTACTTCAGAAACTTTACAAACTCCAGTTTTCCAAGTGAATATAACTGGAAAAAATACATTTTTCTTTACAATTTGCCTTATGTGTATTCTCAGTTGTCACTACACTTCAACAATGTACATTTGGTCATTAATGGTCACTGTGGATCACTGATTGTGTAATCTGCTTGCAGTTGAGTGGAGTAGAGTTTTGTTTAAGCAGAACAGGTGGCTCAGTGAAATTTTGATGCTCAGTTTGGTAATGAAAGTGTGCTTCTCTTACTGTCAATAATACCATCTGCAGCAGTTTGCATTTTAAATTCCTTAATTTTCAGTTGATTTATCTGCAGTCATCACAGAGCAGCAGAAACACTATGTTTCGCTCCAGTATGTCATATGTACTGTCTTCCTGCTCTGTATTTATGACTAGATTGGATGTGATTGCTGTACATACTCTGTGCATTTCTGCGTACCATGCATGGTGTACACATCCATCCCTCTGGACGCCCCCTCTACCCTCCTGCTACAGTATCCGGATCGTGTAACACATACAGGCGTTTCTTTTATTGTGTCCACTATAATTGAATATATGGACTTTTAGCAATGAATCAAGGCGTCGACATATATTAAAATACAATTTCTGCCATTACACTTTGTAAATGTCAGACTGTTTAGTCAAAGCTAAATTCAGTGGTTAAATGTAGCTAAATACATTTGTTTATAGTTTATACTCATAAAATTTTACTCCTCTACATTTTTAGGACAGTTTGGAGAGCTACAATTGCTATAAACACTCTGTAGAGTAACATTTGACATACAAAACACATTATTAGGGGCATCCTGGAGGCCTAGTGGTTAAGATGTGTACGTGCAAACACAATATCTCCAGTTCAATTTCAGCTCGGGACCTTTGTTGAATGTAAGGGCAGCAACTATGGGTTATTAGCCTACTAATCAATTATTCCAATAGTATAAAATGTCATAAAATGGCGGAAAAAGTCCATCACAGTTTTCCAGAATCTATGGCAACGCTTTCAAATTGCCAGTTCAAAACCTGAATGTGTTAACATTTCAATGATATATCACATTTAAGGAGATGGAAGCAGAAAATATGTAATTTTTTCTAAACAAAATGACCTAAACTATCAATAGATTTTCTAGATAGTTGCAAGAATTTTCATTCGATCAATTTATCGACTAATTATTTTAGCTCTAGTTGCATTTCAGCCTCCCCTCATATATATATGGTAATTAATAATGTACTAATTATTAGTAATGTTATAATTAATGTTATTTTAACAGTTTATTGTTGCACACAGCATGACATTTTATACATTATATACATTTTAATGGCTATTAAGTTGCATTAATATAATGATTATAATACCTTGTTAATGGTTAATAAATACATTGTAAAGCCTCTATAAATTATTATATAATGTATTATTTAAATCGCTATTATCAGTGCACAAATCATCTCTTTAATAGATTACCAAAAAAAAGAAAAAAAGATGAGGTATGCCACGTATTAAGGAGTGTGTCCCTCCGACAGCGCTAACTCGATTGGTGCAGATTGGTTGCAAAAAATGTTGGAACAACCAACTGAGACACATGGGAAAACTTGATGAGGTAAAAAGGTTAGATGCTTTCTATTTCGCATTAACAAAGTAGATTCCTCACGAAAACCTCTCCTGCAGACTGGAATTATTATGCCTTGCAGACTGGAATTATTATGCCTTTAACTCTGCTGCCAAATAAAATGTGTGGCGCATGCGGGCAACAAGTCATGCATTAAAGCACGTTATAACAGTGCTGCCATAAGACCTCGCAATGTTAAAGCCTGGATATCACAGAGGGAAAGAATGCAAAGCCAATGTGAATGTGTGAAACAAAGAAATAGTCACTTACCCTCAGCGATAAAGTCTTGCGCAACTTGTTTGAGCAGCAGTGCGGTTGGCAGTAGCCTACAACTGCAGGGACGAGGAACCCTTTAAATAGCTTACAATGCTGACTGACGCAGGCGCTCCACACGTAGATTTGATCCTGCAGAAAGCCAAGATGGGATGGACCGAAAACACCTACTTCTCTGAACGCATCTTAAAGCACAAATTAGTAATATCCACAAACTAAGCTGAATCGTATTTTCCACGAAGATGCGTTAAATCGGTGTTTTGTAGTTTATTTACTTTCCATTTCTTGTATTTTATATTTACTGTATCTTTATGAAATAAATATCTCACCGCACTAAAATATATTTAGCCTAATGTATGGACATTGATTTATTGGCAGTCCAAACAAGTTCTCCATTTTATGCACCGCACTGGTACTAAGGTAGCCTAGGTCTGATTAAAAGACTCAATACATCTTGTATTGCAGCCTAGCCTTAAATTGACCCAAGATTATCAGCACCAGATATGAAGAGTGAAGTGGTTGTAAACTGATAAGGACTCCGCAGTTTGCTCCGGTTAGTCAACAGACTAATTAATTTTATTTAACACATACAAGAAAATGTTGGCCCAAATATCCCCACTCTCTGTGCACTGTGTATGGATCAAGTTGTTTTTAGCACCTTTTCAGATCAGTGCACACAGCACATTACACACTGATTTATTTTATAAAAAATATGCAAATTACATGATTTTGTGTCCTTACACCTTAATTTGCAAAACACACTCAAAGGGACTGTTCACTCAAAATCAATAATTTTTTTTGCTCTTACCTGTAGGGCTTTTCAGACTGTTTTAGTGTGAGTTGCCCATTGTTGGAGATATCGGTGCCTTCTCTAATGGAAATAGATGTCACTTGCCTTGCCAATTTTATTTTTCTTTATCTCCAACACTGGCCAACTCACACCAGCAACAGTCTAGACTGATGAATAGATAGATAGATAGATAGATAGATAGATAGATATTTATTGATCCCAAAAATGGGAAATTACAGTGTTACAGCAGCAAAATCAGTCACACAGCACAGAATATACATGAAATACTAAGATACAATATATATGAAATAATAGGATACAATATACATAATATACATGAAATAATAATAGGATAGAATACAAGAACAAATATAAAATATATACAAGCTGGAAATACAAAATGTACACCTGCTTAACTAGTAATGATAAAGATGTAGATAAACCTATTGTGCAAGTTGCACTTAAGAGTCTTATCTAGCACCCAGTGATGAGGTGTTAAAAAGTTGTATTGCCTGTGGTGGAGAGGAGCACTTTGTCAGGAGTTTTTACATTTCCATGAAATAAATTTCAATAGGCCTAGAGGTGTAGAAATATCAGGTTTTTAGAATTTCTGATGCATAAAAAGTCTGCACTCATCATGTTGAAGTGCAAAAATATTGATATTAAAAGCCCATTGAATGCCCACCAGCACTGGTTTCTACAGCACTGAAAAACAAACCTTTTAAATGTTATAAAATACAGGATTCTGTTTCGAACTATCTGAGACCAGTGGAATCACAGTCGCTAGGAATAACTGATCTCTAGGGTGGAGTGTGTGCATATGCAATAAAAAAAGTGATTATAGAGTAAAGCTTAATTTGTAGTTCTACACTGAATCTACGCCGATTAGGTACAGACCGTGCGCCGTACCCTACACCAGCCTGGCGTGCAACTACAACTGAGCATTCATTAAAACCCTTTTGCTAACCCAAAACCTTTGAGTCGGTGTACGCTCTTGAGTCCAGACCTAGCAGACGTAACATACGCAAAAGTGTGGCTGGCCCACCGACCTCCAAAAGGAGACAGTCCTGAAACAATACATTCCCTTATCATACAGCTGTCTACACTCCTTGAATCTGTTGAGAGACAAACATAGTTACACATGAAGAGACTGGACAAATATTCTCGTCCCCTGACCAGTGACCTGTGATTGACTTGATGTTGTCTAAGCGTTCCCTTTGTCTCAGCACACCACAACATGGTGTTCCCGGAAATTCCACCACACAGAGTTCTACTCACTCCAGAGCTAATCCCCGTCACTCTCTCACTCGCTTTACCCCACACTCCCAACGCATACATACCAGCTCTGCTATTCTCTTAAAGCTATAGTGTAGTTTCTGTCTCCCCCATGAGTAATTCTAAGTAATGACAACAGAACTGTTGACGCGTCCACATGATAACCCCATCCCACAACTTCTGGCAAAATTGGAACATCGACAGCGAGCCAGGCTATATCAGTTATAGGAGATCTTGTGAAAGACATCTGTGAAATATTTGCTCCCATTCATCAAATGCTTGGGTAAGATCCAGGGTTATTCATAGGGTATCTCAACAGATCTTTGTTATTTGGCTAACTGCTGCCAAAGAATGTCTGTTAACATAAGAAATACTTTTAAGTTGCCGTTCTCAGCCATGATCAACACCTCAACGTTTAAAACAATTGAATTAAAACAAATATATTAAAAAATATATTACCATGTGGCACTTTACAGATTGTCAGACAAATTAGTATCTTTGTTTTGCAGTTCATTGAGGTGTAAAGTGCAGAGTAACAGAAACCAGCTCAGGGTTGGTATGAGGACCTTTTACAAGTAATCTTTGTTGGGGTTGTTCACTCTTACCGACGCACAATTTTTAAGGCCCTGACACACCAAGGAGATCATCGGCCATCGGTCCAAGTTGGGCCGTCGCCCTAGATTTCGGGGTGTGTCACGCACCGTAGCTACTCGTCTGCCCTTGACGGACTTTTTTCGGCTAAGGCGGTCTAAGACGTCGTTGAGAGGAATCCATCTGATTGGGCAATTCAGCTTAAGCAAATCAGTGCCCCAGAAGAAAAACAGTACCAAAGAAATTGTCGAGCTGGCACACACAGAAGGCTCTTCTCATTATTTAGCTTTTTCTCATCTGATCGATCCAACACACACCATGTCATGGGACCCATTGTTTCCTCTATGTTGATTTGACCGTAGCGGCCCCCACGCTATCAGAAATAGGGCTGCATTGTTAGAGTGCATGTCGAAGAACGTTTGTATTTTAGGTGCATTATTTACATGCTGAAGTAGTTACACTGCATTAAGATAATGTAATTAATAGTGGGTGTATTGTTATTTGCTACAGAATGCTTAGCCTATATGTCAAGATCAAAGTTGGCCTATATAGTAATAAATATATATATAATATCGGACGTGCCCCCACTGCTAAAAAAAGAAAAAAATCCTAAAGGAAACACTGGGACCTTTAATAACATCAGGCTTCATCGATATGGTAATGGTGAGTCAAAATTTATTTTGCATTGAAATTTCAACATCAACCATAATGATAATTCAGACGAAAAATCTATATTTAGGCCTATTCAGTGTTGACTTGCTGTCTGGGTGGGGTTTCTGTAACTCCACAGCCGCCGCTGGCACCCCACCCGTCCCTTCATTTTTCTGCATAAAAGGTGGCACCCTGCTTGGTGTGTCATCGGCACTTCCTTCACTGACAGACGCTGACAGACAGACAGGATGGAGCCCTGCATTTACCAATACTTCGACAAAGTTGCGTTTTTCCGCCGGATGTGTGGGTGTTTTCACTGGCGACAATCACAAGATCGTTTTATTTCTCTGATTCACTTTGCTTGGCGCTCCCTTTCTTGATTCAATCTCAAGCAGGTCTGGGCTGGGACAAAATATTGGCCCTGGCAGTTTTGGTCAGACACATTCCCTGCAGACAGAAAGTCTATAAATAAATATGCGTGCATTCTATCATATGAGTTGCCTGTGTTCTGCGTTTATGTGATCATCATGGATCCTTCAAGAGATCCTACACTTAAATAATTATTTTATTCTTAGAGTTAAGAGTTGTATATTTATGGTATTTATATTGATATTGTACAGGGCTGGACTGGCCATCTGGCATACCGGGCATTTTTCTAGTGGATCGACGCACTTTTGGGCCGAATCGCCGATATAAATAGGACTTTTCTTTTTTCTTTTTGGCCGTGCCCATAAAGAACTCACAGCGGCCCATTGGTTAATTTTCTTTATTGGCACTGGCCTGACCCAATCAAATCCAGGAACCCCTTACCCCAATGTAACACAGATGTGAAGCAGTTCTCAGAATTAATGGTTATGCAAGTAAATATTAGTGCAGTGATTCAAAGTAAAGCAAACCCTTGAGGCATTTTTCAGTTTATACAGTACACGTTTGAGTTTGTAAAGAAGCCTAATATTCCTTTTTCTTCACTTTCTGTAAAGGTATAACACAAACTTGATCAATTTTGGTCATGTTTTGATTTGGAATTGAATGTGCAGTGTTTCCAATGCATTGGTATTATGGAAGTAAAAGCTTTTCTAAGGATTTTGAGCATTATTCACTTTTTTAAACACACTGCTATTATTCTGGACACAACTGTAGATTTGTTAGATTTTAAAATAAAAATACTTGAATTATGAAGACTTTAAAAAAAAGTCTGTGTGTAAGTGGGGGGGTGAATTAATAAAGCAAAACATGTATGTGTGTGTGTGTATATATACATACGTACGTACGTACATATATATATACACACATATATATATACATACATATACACATACATAAATACATATACATACATATATACACATATGTATGTACACACACACACACACACACACACACACACACACACACAAACACACACACACACACAGAGGGATTATTAGGAACACCATACTAATACTGTCCGTGTCTGAGCCTATCCTATAGGCCAACATTTCTAAAGAATGCTTCCAGCACCTTGTTGAATCAATGACACAAAGAATTAAGGCAGTTCTGAAGGCGAAAGAGATCCCCCACACCATTACACCCCCACCAGCCTGCCCAGTGGTAACAAGGCATGACGGATCCATGTTCTCATTCTGTTTACGCCAAATTCTGACTCTACCATCTGAATGTCTCAACAGAAATCGAGACTCATCAGACCAGGCAACATTTTTCCAGTCTTCAACTGTCCAATTTTGGTGAACTCGTGCAAATTGTAGCCTCATTTTCCTATTTTTAGTGGAGATGAGTGGTACCCGGTGGGGTCTTCTGCTGGTGTAGCCCATCCGCCTCAAGGTTGTTCGTGTTGTGGCTTCACAAATGCTTTGCTGCATATAATACCTCGGTTGTAACGAGTGGTTATTTGAGTCAAAGTTGATCTTCTATCAGCTGGAATCAGTCGGCCCATTCTCCTCTGACCTCTAGCATCAACAAGGCATTTTCGCCCCCCAGGACTGCCGCATACTGGATGTTTTTTCTTTTTCAGACCATTCTTTGTAAACCCTAGAAATGGTTGTGCGTGAAAATCCCAGTAACTGAGCAGATTGTGAAATACTCAAACCAGCCCATCTGGCACCAACAACCATGCCACACTCAAAGTTGCTTAGATCACCTTTCTTTCCCATTCTGACATTCAGTTTGGAGTTCAGGAGATTGTCTAGACCTGGACCACACCTCTAAATGCATTGAAGCAGCTGCCATATGATTGGTTGATTAGATAATTACATTAACGTGAAAGTGAACAGGTGTTCCTAATAATCCTTTAGGTGAGTGTGTATAAAATAAACAGCCATTTATTTTACATTACTATGTACACATTTAATGGAAAAAAAGACAGGGACTAAAATGATAAACCCAGAAACTTTATGACCAAGTGTAAGAACTACTTATTAAACTTAATTCATCATATATCAGGTTCTACCTTTACAAGGATAAAACTCACCTTGTTTAGTGAACAGGGTGAGATCTTAAAACACCAAAGTATGCACATACATTTGACTTTGTTCTCCCTGTCATGTGAACAGTGAATGCTGCACATCTAAATTTGGTCTCAACTACAAACTGTTGGGGAAGATGTCAGCACAGACAGCTAAACGCCTTCATCATAGACGAGCTGGACGAACACTTTGTCTTGAAGTGCTTCGTTCTGTCTGTAGACGTACATGGGTGTGTTGTTAGCAGACAGGCTGGTTTCCTCATGCTTCTGCTCTTCAGTTCTCTGGTCATCCTCCTCAGAGATCAGGTCATCGTAGGAGGCCACACAGAGGTCATGGTCCTGGAGGGACGCAGGGTATCGGAGTGAGGATCTCTCGATTCGCACGGAGCGTCTGACTGGTGTAAAGAAGCGAACCTCCTGGCCGTTGACCCGCACCGGTTCAGTCTGTTGGCTTGGCGGGCCACTGAGGAAAAGCAAGAAGAAAAAACAAAAAATAAGAAAAAAAAAATCATAATTTTCAACTTCATCCAGCCTCCAAGAAACAATCGGGATTTTATTGAGTACAGAAAGCCATGAGGGCCTCAATATCGTCTTTTCTCCCTCGTCAGACCTTTCCCCTTACCACAGTCTGCATATCACTCTCACTCTTTTAAATGTGCTTATTCTTTTCCTCCTCTCACTATTAACCAATATAATTAATTAACGCTCTTACAGGGCTGGTACCCCATCATATTCATTTCTTGTGTTTTTAATGATGCCTGATATGTTTTTAACTTTTGTCTTCATGTTGTGGTTGTGTTGTCTATTTAATTGTTGGAGCTTGTATTGCAAGCCAAATTTTCAACAGTGTTATCTACACATCTGTGCCGAAGAAAGATGAGAAGATTCACGCTGTCTTTCAGGAATAAAATGACTAATGTCAAGAAGTCTGTGACCGACACGCCAGTAACTCCTCACACGTCCTAAATAATATCAAATCAAAACACAATATTTCTCCACGTTGATATCTGGCCATCAGCCATCATGCTTTTAAAAGTGTGAGGAGTTACAGGCGTGTCTGTCACAGACTTCTAGACATTAGTCATTTTATTCCTGAAAGACCGCGTGAAAAATGTGTCTCACCTTTCTTTGGCACAGATGTGTAGATACCACTGTTGGAAATTTGGCTTGCAATACAAGCTCCAACAATTAAATAGACAACACAACCACAACATGAAGACATGATATGTTTTTTAACGTTTGTCTTCATGTTGCTGTTGTTGAGATGCACCGATTGACCAGCTGGTGACCAGAATTGACCAATTTTCACGTGATTGACCATGACTGGCAACCGGCCACTCAGTCTGACATATGGCGATTTTTTGCCGGTCAAATGCTGTAAATAAATAACATTGTAAAGGCTACCATACACAATGCATAGGAATTATATATAGGCTAGCAAATAATAACAATAAATCCACTATTAATTACATTACCTTAATGCAGTGTAACTACAGTAGCATGTAAATAATGCACATAAAATGCAAACGTGAGCAAGGGCGTTCAACAATCGCCATTATATCGAATCAACAGCCACGTGCAACCTAGCTAGCAGGTGAAGAACACAAACAACGAAATCACCAGCTAACAATGAACTGACAACATAAGTTATACAACTTACAGTTCCCTGGGACGCACACACGCAATCTCCACTGGCTAGACAGCGAGTCTCTCCCCCCCCTTCTCTCACTTGTCTACCGGGTGGCGCGCGTGCCCGCTCGCGGTGTGAAGTGCATGTCCGCGCTATTCTCCGACATGCACTCCAACAATCACTGCTTATAGACTGCCTTTTGTACAAATGCATTACCTGTTTTCATACAGAAAACATACATTTTTTTGTTGGATATTGGATGTGAAAAGAAGGAAATGGTTTATCCATAACATTGCACTTTAGATGTGTGAATTTCCCACACCAGGAGTAATAAAATAAAATAACTTAACTTAAAGTATATTGATTGATAAGTATCAGCATTAATAAGCAGTATTGGTAAGCGACAAAATCCTAACAATATCCATATCCCTACTTGTATTGCCATGTTTTTTGAGAGGCTTATCTTGCCATAAAGCAAGTCATTCATCACTGAAACAATTTACCCATTGAATATGAAATGAAAAATAACATTCTCAGTAGCCTAACCCGTTTCTCTCACACACACACACACACACACACACACACACACACACACACACACACACACACACACACACACACACACACACACACACACACACACACACACACACACACACACACACACAGAGAGAGACAGGCAGACACAAACAAACAGACACACACGTAAAACGGCTGAGCGGAGACACGGGAGAGTAGAGAGGATCGCAAATCGAGAAGAGGAAAGAAAACACAGAAACATCAAGAGACACTAGAATAGTTAGCTTGGAAATGATCTAAGTGGAATAACGAAGCTGAAGAGGTGTAGCTACACTACGGCACTTTTCCTGTCTAACAGCAGTGCTTTAGAACAAACGTTGTGCTAGTGTGCCTGGCTAAAGTTGGAGCTAATAGCGGAGAGTTGCTGGTTAGGAGGACGCTGATTTTGGACCGGAGAGGACGACAGCGTGTTTCCCCGCTGAAGAGGACTTTGCCGTAGCTGGTGACTGGTTTTCGTTTTTGTGTTTGAGCTGTGTTTCTTGGACTAACAGCTAACAATAAGTTGGATTTCTGTGTGTTTGCTTCACTGAAGATAACGTCCTTCTGGCTGCTGCACGTCCACATGAACCCGCAACTTTTTTTCCCCCCTCTCGGCGTGTGTGGGTGGGTACGCGTGTGTTAACGCAGTGGTTTAATAGGGTTCGAGTAAGTTTTACGTTGAAACTGCTGTAAGGAGGAATCATTTTGTGTAGCTGGAGTGTTTTAAGTGGAAACTGATAGAGAAACGGGTAAAGGGGTAAGTGCTTGTAATATAATTTGAAGAAATATTGCAGTTAGCATATTTGAAGGGTGTTATTTGTGATTTTTGTTATTCAATCTAACGGCTAAATGTAATTTATACATTTAAGTTATTGTTCAGTAAACAGTACCTTTTTTGTTAAAGAGTTGTCTGGGGTCAGTTATTCCAATACAGCACAATAGATTTGCTGGTTAAAAGTAGGGTGGTATATGACTAATCCAAAATAGGTCAACCTTCGTGGTAGCTACCTTAAACAAATGAACCCAAACACTTCATCATTCCAGTCTAAAGTTACGTATTGCAGCTTGGGCATTGCACTTGACAATGCAAGTCTGTCAAGTCAAATATCTTATATGGCTTTAATAGAAAAATGTATTTAAGCATCGTGATGCATCTAGATGCATCGAATCGAAGACCTGATAATCATAATCGAATCGGGAGATCAGTGAAGATTCACACCTCTAATTAGGGCTGGGTACCGAACGTCAATACTTTTATGGCACCGAAAAATTATTTATCTTTCGGTGCCAAATTTCAGTTCCAAAAGCGTCTGAGCACGTAAGCGCAAGCTTATCTGTCCTCTCTGCATATTGACACACACACACACACACACACACACACACACACACACACACACACACACACACACACACACACACACACACACACACACACACACACACACACACACACACACACACACACACACACACACACACACACACACACACACACACACACACACACACGGAGAGGTGCAGATGGAGTAAACTGTCTGCAGTTTTGTTTAAGTCACAGAGTCACGGTTGGTTTCAAGTGTGGTTACAGTTTTTTTAAACTTCACGCAGACACCGTTTGCGTGAAGACGTGCGTCACCGCGACTCGTCATTGGGGGAATGCTGTTCTACAGCATTCCACCTATTGTTATCCTGTTCTTTATTATTAATCCCTCTTCCGTACGTTTTTTGGCTCAGCGTAACTTCTGCATACTTTCAATATATGACATTAATGGCGAGCCGAAAGCGGTCGCTGTGCTGTTGACGTTACACTTCCTCTTACAAGCGGGCAAAACTGTGGTTTCTCTGCCCTGATGACTGACTGACAGGCTGAGCTTGCAAGGCAAGGTCACTTTTAATAATGTTACTCTGAGTGAGCAGTAGGGCTTTGACTTTTGCCCAAAAATCATATTCGAAGTTCGTTTGTTTATTAATATTCGAATATTTATTAATAATATTTTGACCATTAAATACCTTCAGTAAGACCTATATTGATATCAAACTTAATTTTTTTCAAAGTCAGACCCTGGATTAAACACAAACACTATACTTTCGACAGAAGTTCGGAG
Source organism: Perca fluviatilis (assembly GCF_010015445.1). Taxonomy (NCBI): domain Eukaryota; kingdom Metazoa; phylum Chordata; class Actinopteri; order Perciformes; family Percidae; genus Perca; species Perca fluviatilis. Next base: position 31,353,313 of record NC_053117.1, read on the forward strand.
CTTTCACCGTAGCCTACGTAAGTGGTCTGATGTTAATACTTGTGCTGGTGTGTGCGTTGAGTCGGTGTGTGTGTGTGTGTGGCGGCGACAAATCTGGCGACTTTCTGTAGAAAAGACAGCGAAAAAGTCGCCAGTATTGTCCAGCGAGCAGGTAAGGTATTTCTCTCCTGTGGGCCCCAAAACAGTCTACTCTCTCTTCTGTTCTGTGACTGATGAGCAGCCCCGCCCTCCTCTCTCTGCTCTCTCCTCATGTGCAGCAGCACTGCGTGCAGGCAGGTAGAAAGGGGAGAAGGGACAGGGTGCGGCCGGTGTAGGTAGGAGAGAAAGCGACACGCGACGAGCGAAAGACGCCGCTGATCTGGCCACCCTTCTTTGAGAATTAGGGGGGAATGCAACGCTACCAAGCCACGGCCGAGAGACGTGCGTCACCGCGACTCGTCATTGGGGGAATGCTGTTCTACAGCATTCCACCTATTGTTATCCTGTTCTTTATTATTAATCCCAGCGTAACTTCTACATACTTTCAGCTATTTAAACCATTCAACTTTTCAAATGTTCAGCTCTTTCAGCTAACGATGGGACTTCTTCAACTTTTTTTCTACTATTTATACTTTTTTAAATTTTAAGCTTTTTAACACTTTTTTTATCATTGAAGTGAATGAGAGCAGCCTTCAACTCCTTAAAATCTTCTTCCGCTCCCAAAATTTTCAGCTCCTTCATACTTTCACCTACAGACGCCAAACAAACTTTAAAATGTTCACAAAATATTCAGCTATCAGGCTATGGCTTTTCAGTTTGATACCTTTTACAGTTTTTGTGAAAAAGCTGTTTAAGTTTAGTGATCATTTCAGGAAATTTTATCGATTAAACAGAGTGTGTATTGCGCTGCTTAGAGTGGATGATGTCATAGCTAGAGGGTGAAGCTTCGAAAAAATTATCTTTGTCCCTTCTCAATAAATTGTTCTCACGCCCACAATATCTACTTGTCACACACAATTTATACATCATTATTGTATTTTTGTCTAGTTTCAGAAAATATGCTCAGTTTTGTGATACGCCTTTTACTTTTGGCTGGTTGAGCTTCCAAATGACAAGAGGTCCATATCTATCTCCATTGGCTCCAATGTTAAAACTCCCGGATATTTCCCAGCGCAACACTGAACGAACCACTTTTTGAAATCGCTCATATGCCCACATTTTTACGTTTATCCATATACATTTTATACCGATACGTTCCCAAAGGCCTTGTGGTGCTCAGGATGACGTCATTTGACTGATAGCAGTTATCGTTTTGCCACTGTGAGGCTTTGTTTGAGAGCTCGCTCTCAGGGACTCTGAATAGCTGAAGCACAGCACAGCTGACAGGTTCAGCAGGTGTTGCTCATCAACTTGATTACAGACATCAAAGCATGTTTATAAACATATCCACTGGCCATTCGTTACCATGACAACACTTTCACAGACACACCCAGGTACTACCATAGACAGTATATAATGGACCAATAGACCCCGTTGCTCTGGACGGAGACCAGTGAAGGCTATTAGAAGCACTTTTCCGCTGATACCTTGCTTTACTGCGCAGCCTCCAACTGACGGAGACAACGTAAATGTGACGTGAGCAACGTGTCTGAAAGTTGTAAGTCTTCTGGTAGCTGTGCCAAGAGAAATCTCAATCATTCCCAATCTTACAGAGACTGAGAGTGTAGGTATATGTAAGGAGATAACATAAGCACAGGCTAATTATTGCTAACTAACATGCTAGTTAACATTAGCAATTAAACCTAAACAGCTAATGTAAGTCGAAACTGCCTGCGAGCTTCTCCTGTACTATACGGTAATTCCTCTACTGTGCGACAGTAAGTCACTTAGTTATGACACAATCGTTAGCCTATTTTTACAAAAACGTCTGCTACGGAGCCATAACGTGAGATACAAGGTAATGGAACCTTTTATACATTGTCGTGTTTCTTTAGAACTAAACAATGGACAAATAGAGTCTTTAAACGCTTCAGATGTAAAGTTATTCGCAGTCAAGTGACGTAAAAAAAAAATGGCGGTCAGTGGAATGCTAACAGGAGGTGATACCTTTGTAGCAACAAAATGGCGCCATCGGAGGTTCGAGTTCTGAATCGAAGCTTACCCCCTTGGGTACTACAGGCAGTAATATGAACAGTAGTCTAGATCTGTTGTCTTCCACTTCTGTCTGTCTCCTAATCTGTCTGTGTCTCCCTCCCTCCCTCCTTTTCTCTCTCCGTCCCTCCTCTGTTTTTGTTTTTGTCTCCCTCCTCCTCCCTCATTCTCCGTCTCTCCCTGTCTCCTACCCTACTTCTGTCTTCCTCCCTCTGTCTCCCTTCCTCCCTCTGTCTTCTTTCCTCCCTCTGTCTGTATCCCTCCCTCCCTCCTTCTTTTCTTTTCTGTCTCCCTCACTCCCTCTCTATCTCCTTCCCTCCCTCTCTGTCTCTCTCCCTCCCTCCATCTCTCTTTCCCTCTCTCTCTCTGTCTCTTTTTCTTTACCTCTGCCTCTCTTTCTATCTCTTTCTCTTTCTCTCTCCCTGTCTCTCTCTCTCTGTTTCTCTCTCTCTCCTTCTCTCTTCATCCCTCCTTCTCCCTCCCTCTCTTCCCCCTCTCTTCCTTTCTCTCTCCATCTCTTTCTTTCCCTCTCTCTCTCCCTCTCTCTCTCTTTTTCTCTCTTTCCATCTCTCTCTCTCCCTCTCTCTCTCTATCCCCTTCTCTTTCTCTCTCTTTGTCTCTCCCTCTCAGACCTCACAATGTTCTACATATTTTGTCATTTTTCAACTTTTGAAGCCAACAGTTCAGTTTAGCGTCAACTTTTAGCTTTTTAATGAAATTCATACTTCTTAAAACGATTTCCACTTTTTCTACTACTCTCACTACTTCAACTACTACAAACATTCACTGGCCAGTCGTTACCATGACAACAGATACACACCCAGATACTACAGGCAGGAATATGAACTTTAGTCTGTCTTCTCTCTTCTATTCTCTTGTTCTGGTCTGTCTGTCTGTCTTCTCTCACTCCCCCTCTCTATCTCTCTTTTTCCATCTAACTCTCTCTCCCTCTCTATCCGTCTCTCTCTCTCTCTATTTCCTTCTCTCTCCATCCCTCCTTCTCCCTCCCTCTCTCCCTCCCCCCCTCTCTCTCTCTCTATCTTTCTTTCCCTCTCTCTCTCTCTATCCCTCTCTTTCTCTCTTGTTTGTTCTATGCAATGGATATGGCTGATAATAAGTCTTTTTAGTCAATTTATTGAAACTTCCACTTTTGACAGTTTTACAGTTTAGCTTACCGCTTTTTATTATTATATATTAAATTATATTTTATTAGTGGTGTTCTTCAACTTTTCAATGACATTCATATTTATTGAACCAATTTCCACTTTTTCAACTATTCTTCAGCTTCAGCTAAAGACCTCACAATGTTCTACATATTTTGTCATTTTTCAACTTTTATAGCCAACAATTCAGTTTAGCGTCAACTTTGAACTTTTTAATGATTTCCACTTTTTCAACCCTTCTCACTATTTCAACTTCTTACGGATTTGAGCTATTCATCCAGTTAGCTTTAGCAATTCAGCTATTCAGCATTCCCACACATTTTCTGCAGGAAATGCATTTTCTAGTTACATTTTGAAATGCATGAAAAAGCCTCGGAATCTGAATTGAAAACGTTTACAAGCAAACACATTTACAAAAAATAATGCCCACAACAGGTTCGAATAGTAAGAGCTGCCTAATATCGTTCGAATATCATTATTTTTTTAAATATTCAAATGATATTCGAATAACGAAGTTCAGAGTCAAAGCCCTAGTGAGCGGTTTCACCAGAATTTTTTAATTTCGATAACTGTTTTGATTCACAATTAAGGTGGAAAATAAAAGCTTTGTGTTTAATGTATTTTTGTTGATGTTGAAATGGATTTTAAAACATATGGTATCGAAAAAAGGAACCGGCATCAAATCTGAGGTATCGAAATTGGCACCGGATCGAAAGATTTTGAACGATACCCAGCCCTACCTCTAATCTGTACTTGAATAATAAAGTTTTTGGAAGACGAGCCGAGGCAAGCTTGTAATGTTTCGGACTGTCTGCTCGACCTAATTGCATTTTAATATACTACATTTATACACCTACGTGCAGAACATTGTTCAGAAGTGAAAAGAATGGCTTTTGTTGTTGATTTGCTTTACCCTGAGCTCGAGCAGAGACTTCACTCGCTCGTCTGAATCAGATCCACTCATGACAACGTAGCCGGGCTGATTCGGCTGAGTCGTGAGAACTCACGAATCCCCGACAACTCACGAGTCATCGTAGACTCGTGAGTTCTTGAGTGAATCCCATCTCTGCTCTCTCAGTCGCTTGAGTTGACTTGTGGAGTTGATGTTGCCTACAAAATTGTAGCAAAAAGCTTTTGGCAGCTAAGATGGCTAGGACTAGTAGTAGCTAATGTTGCAAGAGGTTCGTGTATGGCGCAGTTATCATTTTAGATTGAATTGTAGTAGGACTCAACTGAACCGGGTTAATGATACTAGTGACTTGGGATTTGTGAGTCAATTTAAAGACTTGGGCTAAAGATCTGAGTGAATCACGACTCAAACAGGTTTATTGTTTATTGTCCACTGCCAACTACAGCAGCTACAGGGCTAATGGCAGTAAACAGTGTCATCTGGGCTGCCAATATTGTTAAAAGGAACACGCCGAATTATTGGGACTTTAGCTTATTCACCGTAACCCCAAGAGTCAGACAAGTCGATACATACCCTTCTCATCTCCGTGCATGTTGTAATTCTGTCTTACGCCCCCAGCGCTAGCTAAGCCTAGCACAGATCCTGGAGGTAACCGGTTCCAACTAGCCTACTGCTCCGAATAAGTGACAAAATAACGCCAACATGTTCCTGTTTACATGTTGCGATTTGTATAGTCACAGGGTGTACAAATAACGAGGTCACTATGCTTTTACTATCTAGTAATTGTTGACTCTATTCCTCCAACTCCAGGCGAACTCTCTGCTCCTCCCCACAGGGCTTCAGGTGCTGCTAGCAAATCACTCCGGCCAAGTAGCAGTGCTTCGCCTTTCTGAGAATATAGTTCCCAGTTTGTATACGGTTAGAAGACGGCAATGTGTATATTACCTTTTTATTTGTACATCCTGTGACTATACAAATCACAACACGTAAACAGGAACATGTTGGCGTTATTTAATCGAGAAGTACAAGTTGGAACCGATTACCGATCTGTAACTAGCGCTGAGCTATGGGGCGTAAGACAAGTTAAATACGCGAATGAGAAGGGTATGTATGGACTTGTCTAACTCTGGGGGTTACGGTGAATAAGCTAAAGTCCCAATAAGTCGGCGTGTTCCTTTAAATTGTTCTAGTACAAACACAAAATGCAAGTATAATCCTGAAAATGCTATACAATAGTTGCCCTTTAAGAAGCTATGAAAGTAAAATAATTCAAAGCAGACACACTTAAACTGGCCAGCAGACAAAAAGTTGAACGTATATAGTTGCTGGAAGTTGTAATAATGACTCAAACATACCCAGGAGTTGCCGTGATCTTGTACTTGACTACAGATGAGTCTCCTTTCTCTCCACAGATGAGAGCTCGGACAGGTTTAGGAGTCATCATTGGGTTGTTGATGCTCTCTGAAGTGCCTTCACTTGTTGGAATTTGGTCCTCCTCTTTCTCGTTTTCTGCGGATGACAAAAACAAGTATTTGGTAAACCTTATTAGCATTTTATTTAGATTCCGCTGTTGAAATTACAAAATTCTAGAGGTGTGACGAGATATTATGTATATTGCATTTATGGCACGCCGCTCTCTGTTTACATTATATTCCACCACGAGCACACGGCGACAAACACAAATCAACAAAGAACTCTGTAATGAAACATTATATAACAAGTGTAGCTAGTGAAGCAGCTCCGTTGTAAAGGCTAACGGTGCTCTCTTAGCACAATGACATCATGTTAGAATGCACAGCCGAAACGATTTGTCAAAAAATAAAGTAACAAAAGTGTTAGCTACCATGCTAACAGCATTGATAACTAAGCCAAACGGTGCGGTCACTGCTATTTTAGTGATTTATAAGCAAACCTGTTTCTTCCAGATAGTCACATTACTGAGAATACAGCTGCCATGTTAGTCGTGCTGCCAGTGGAAGAATATGGTACACGCACATAGCAGAGCTTGCAAACTGTGGCTTTTTTGTCAACAACGTGAACGTTTTCAACATAACTCACTGGAAATCCAAAATACTTCCACTTCAGTGAAAGAGGAGGGGGTTCAAATTCTGTCGATGGGTCTCCTGCATCTGCAGTTGCAGTTGCCATGCTATCTTTTGACTGGCTGTAGCTAAGTTACAGGAGGTTGATTGACTCACAGCACTTCAACACGTGTGTTTTTTTCCAGTTGGCAAGCTGACCGGATGTGACATGGGGGCGTGGCAGCATCGACGATTACATTTTTTTTATGTAGGAGATTGTGACTTAATTTTGGTCGATACTGAATTAAAATCGCGACACCCTTAGTTGTAACCTTGGTTCTCTGAGTGAAGAGACTCCTATCTCTCCACCATACATATGGAATAAGTAACCGTTAGTTATACAGGAGAGAAGCTAGTCATTTGAGTTAGTGGCAAAACCTTTCCGTGATCGTTTTTCATTTTGTGACTTTTGATTGAATAAAGGACTATTTATCCAGTCTTATATCTTCATTGAAGTTTTCTGTAAAATAGTGTTAAAATCTCGTCTCGATCTCGTGAACCCAATCTTGTGTCTCGTCTCGTGAGCTGGGTGTCTCTTCCCACCCCTACAAAATTCAATTAAACTTCAAGCCCGCGATCAGACAGAACGCAAAACGTGAGGCTCACCGCACTGCTTTTCTCATTGATGACGCCTTGATCAGACCAGTTGCGTCGTTGGTCTTGATAGGCAACCATCGAAAAACTCATCCTCAGCCACACTGGGCATTGTGCCGCTCGGAGTTGAAGCTTTCTCAAGATGAGGCGTTCATGGCACCGGCACAAAAATCATGAGACGCTCAGTAACACAAAAGCAGCACGCAAAACGGTTCACTCTCATCAACGTGTTCGCAAACAGTGGCTTATTTACACATCTATGGAGCAACATTAGCTTTCATTTATGTGTCGCCGTGTTTGTGTCTGCCTGATAAATGTACGCCCAATATTCAATCTTCTTTTTGCTTTGTTTTGGTCTACCTCTCCTACGACAACTACACCGAAGAAAGCCGTGAGATTGATCCAAAAAGTAAACCTGCAAGCTGTGAAACAAAAACAATAAGTCAAAACCCTCCATAGAGTTGTAATGAACTGCAGTGTGTTGGGTGATAATTCTTTGTTGGTTTGTCTCTACAAGAGACACCTTTTACATGATAGTGATAGTGATTTGAGTTAATATAAAAATACTGATTATAATAGTAGGATTAAACTGAAGGGGGAATGGGGCACACAATCACACACAAAATAATTTAAAAACAGAAAGTCAAGTCTACAGTACATTAAATATTGCAATATACATTCAGTTGCCAGGTTATAAAATAGACCTGGTTAAAAATAAGGATGTGTAACACAAGAGTCCTGCAATAAATCCTAAGAAAGAATCAGAGAGAGAGAGAGAGAGAGAGAGAGAGAGAGAGAGAGAGAGAGACACATGCAGTTGGATGCTGTCTGAAAACACTGTAAAACAAATTAATAACATAACTAATTCCACTGGTCAGCCTGGTCCTTATCCTCAACACGGGCCTTTTTCAGTCGCGGAAAATACTTTTCAATCCTCATCTGGATTGAAGCAGCAAACATTCAGTGTAAGAGTAAATGACATAACATTATTTATAATACGTTTATTTGATTCACAGCTGCTACATATAGTGTTTTGACCTCGACAACCCAACGGCATTTTACCGCAAACTTGCGACTAGTTAACTTTCTAAAGCAGTAGCAGCAGTTTGTTAAGAGTCGGGTTGGTGATTGTGAATGTGCGATTGTGTAAAGGTGTTCATGAGATAGATACCAACCTTTCGTGAACTTGTGAATTTCACCAGCTTTCTTCTCTCCTTGATGGAGACAGACGCTGTGTGCACGGTGGGATCGATGGTGTTTTAAGCCTCCAACGTCGCCTTACAGGCACTAACCCTCACCGTAACTTTAAACATAACCATTGCCGCGGTGCCTGGAAGGTGATGTTTCGGGGCTTTAAAAAAAAACAACACCGCGGGAGGGGGCTGTGTGTGTGTGTATGTGAGCGAGACACAAGTGACAGACAGACGGAGGAGAGCAGGGAAAGGAAATGCAGAGGAATGTATTTTAAATAGCGTTTAAAAAATAATAATAATAATAACGAAACGCAATGTGCGGCGGCCGGTGTTGATAGTGAGGCGGACCGCCACACAATAGTCTATGTTTGGGAAACACTGTTCTCTCTACCGTTGGTTTTTCACATAGAACAGGACTAGTAAGAGTTAACTTAATATTATGCTAAAGTCTGCTGGAACAAGCGCTAATGCTGATGTCAGCTATTGTAGCTAAAGTTGGGCTCTATGTGAAAAACCACGGCAGAGAGAAACAGACTGACTTGTGGTTTGGGAGTTCCATGTGAACTTGTAGAACCCATTACCATAGATGTACGGTAAAGCCAGTGGCTAACAAGCGTATTGCATCCCGGGTATCTACAATACCTACGGTACCTGCGGTACTGTGGAAAAATGAGTACTACCTTGGATCTCCTCCTTCTTCTTCAGAATCTCAAACACCACAGTCCGCAGCTCGTCCACTGGCTACAATAAAACAGAAGCACAGAAACTTACCAACACACAAAAAATCAAGCCGCCAGGAATAATGTAAAAACCTAGACTATGCAGCGAAGGGTTGATCAATAATCATGTTCTATGTTAAAACTCAAATTTGTATTTATTCTACACAGACATTAAAATGCTGAACGTATGGGCTCTGAGCATTTGACGGTAAATGGTGGGTGCTTCCAGGTGTTTATTGTTTATTAACATCAGTAGTGAAGACTATTCTCCCTGGGGTCCAACACAAGAAAAACACAAACTAAACTAATTATAAAGCAAAATACATGTTGTATTAGAACAATGAAAACCTTGACCAACTGCCACTTTGCTCGTTTGAAAGCCATGATGTCTCTCTTATGGGTGGGCCAAATTCTCTGGGCGGGCAAGGCAGAGAAAGGGGAGGTAACCTTGCTCCTTATGACCTTTTAAACTGCACATGGTGCGTTTTAAATAAAAATAAATAAATAATACCTTGACACAATGCCTATAACATCCTTAATTATTGAAGTATGATTGTGTATCGCTGTAGCCAGCTGTAGCAGCCACCTTTGCCTGGGATATCTACCATTTATAGAAAAAAAAAGGTCGGCCGAGATAAGACACACTGAAACGGAAACCATATCAGCTATCAGAGCTGAACAGCATTTAGCCCAAACAAAATTTTCTGCTGTTCTGGCCTGTCACTAATGATGACGATTGAGCTGTCAGGCATTGCGAAGTCAAACAAAATGCTAGCATTGGTGCTCAAGCTACTCAGTAATTTCAATAGGGTCACTAAATTGGATGTTTTTGTTGAATTCTGTGTCGCATATGATTACAAAGCAAATGTTTTCATAGAAAAAGTCTGATTTTCTACATGACCAGCAGTTTTATTTAGTAAGTGCTGATAAGAGCCATTTGTTGTAAAACATACCACCCTTGATAATCTTTTTAAATTACTTTTTTCCTAATATATCTTATATGTAGTAAGTAGAGGTTAGTGAATTATATAAAGCCCTCTAATGTAATATATGAACTGAGCAGGACATTTTCCACTTGTCAGTGCTCTCTAGAGGGAAAAAAACTGTGGAATGGCATCAGTGTTTCTAAATACCATAAACATAACATTTTATTAGGTATATCTTTGGCATTTCTTCTTCTTATTCAAATGACATACAAGCGAATACTCAAATACTAGAGTTAATATCAGCAGGTATCACATAAAATATTTCCAAAGTTTGAATATCATGGATGACGTACCTCCAACACAACACCAACAGCCTCTTCAAACATGGGCAGGACATCCAGGTTGCCCTCTTGTTCCATCAGGCGGGCCTGACAGATCCAGTATTTGGCAAACTTCTGAGACACAGCTGGCAGTCGTGAGAGAACCTCCTTCACCTGGTCTGGAGCACAACCCTGAGGGTGCGGGTAGGCTCACATGAAACTCATACACTAAAACAAAGGGTATCAGTATGCTACAACTAAAGTGCTAAATTAAGGTGGCTGAAAAAAAATGATTGCACCCATTTTATGCCGTGATTGACATAAAAAATAAAGTAAGCTGGGGTTTGAACTTCTTTTAGAACTTTTATCATTTTTTACACAATCAAGTGGAACACTATGAAGGAAAAACTGTGTAAAGTGTACATATTTAAACGATTATCACATCTCAGCCCTCTGCATAACGGCAGGCCAGGCCTTTCAGGAAAAGTCTTAAGACATATGCCTTCCAACATGTTCAGGCAAACTAGTTATTTTTTAGACACCCAGCCCCATTTCAAATGGAATTGATTTCTCTTGATTTACTCTGATGGTACAGATCTGATGTCCATGGATACTCCCACAGTCCTAGATAGTTTTAGTGAAATGTAATATCCACTGGGAGGTTAGAGCTCATTACATCAGAATCAAAATACCATGGAACCCAAAGAGAAAGTAATTCAGTAGTCCACACCATTTACCTCTTCAACCAATTTGATACAGTCAGCCAAGGATCTGTCCACTGCACAGATGAGAGAGTGGGCGTCGTCTTCCTCCTTCATGGTGCCCCAGAAAGGCAGGGGTACGGCCACAGTGCGCCTGACCTGAGGTTTCACTGGCATTGGAGGACGCTTGTAGGAAATACCCTTGGCTTCCCGCCATTCCTGTAGTTTTCTCCTTGAGACCAAACAGTAGAGCAGAGGGTACAGTTAAAAGTCAACATTTTAGTTTTTTTATTGTTACTTAACTGGACAGCACAGGAGAGAGACACAGCAAACAAGGGGAGAAGAAGTGAAATGACATAAGTCCTAGGACAAACTGGGGTTAACACCTTTAATATTTTATTTCGGATAAACAACTCCTGGTTTCTACTTAATAATTAAAAGGAACAGACCAAACCTTCATTTCCTTGTTTCACCAACCATTGCACATTTTCAGACATGAGTCTGCTTGTATCTTGTACGTAGAGATGCACCGGTTACAACTTTCTAGGCCGATTCAGATTTCCGATTTTCTTTGAGTTAGGCCAGCCGATACCAATTTTAGCCGATTCCGATTTCATTTTTTCTAACCACTTTACACCACATGCAAATATTTATTTTCTATCTTTTCTTTAATAGAACATTTTGCACAGAACATGTTTTAACCAGATAATGGATCACTATAAAATAGAACTATATAAATTACTCCTGGTGTGGGAAATTCACACACATCTAAAGTGAAATGTTAGAACAATTTCCTTCTTTTCACATCCGATATCCAACCAAAAAAATTTGATTTTGGTTTTTGGTGTCGTCCCTCCACGCCCTACTTTTTCCTTGCAGGTGTTGCATATTGCAAACTTGTTATTTTCTGCACACGCGCTGAAGAATTTCCAAACAGCTGACATGTTGCAGGTTAATTCACGAGGTTCCCTACATGTGCGAGAATAGCGCGGACACGCGCTTCACACCGCGAGCGGGTACGCGTGACACATGGCGGAAAAGTTGAGAGAAAGGAAAAAGAGACTGTCCTGTCGTGTCTGTGTGTGCGTGCGTCCTTGAGAACTGTGACTCGTATAACTTATGTTGTCAGTTAATTGTAGCATTGACCGGCATGAAATAGGCAAATGTCAGACTGACCTGCCGGTCGCCGGTCATGGCCGAGCACATGAAAACCGGCCAATTCCGGTCACCGGCCGATCTATCGATGCATTGTACGTGTAATTGTACGTGTAATGTGTGAGCATCTTTATCGCCATAATCTTTTCTGAATTATCACTCACTCATATTGGGTTGGGACACAAACAAATTGATTGACATAAAACTGATAAAGCCATTCAACTGAGGTATGTTAAAAGCAAAACTTAACTCCTTTAAGAACATTTATCCTATTAGTCATTTTCATAAAATCCAAAAGTGACATCTGTCCCTGTGTGAACCCGTGGGTGTAAAGGAATCTCTGTGGGTGAAACTAGACTACCCACACAGATTCATTTCACGGTCAACCAGAGTGGCGGTAAACCAAGAGAGCATAGCCTGTACATGCCCAGAGATTTCAAACAAAGTCCTGAAGTATTTAGTTTCATTTAGTTTTGTTGGATTTCTGAGTGATTCAAAGGGGATTCAAGGATAAGCGAAATAAGCCTTGGCTTAAGCAAATTCCCTTTTCTGTTAGCTACAGTGTCAAATTGTGGGAAAGAATAGTTTCTTTCATGTATGTTAACCTAAATAAAATTATTCATCAGCATCATCAAAGTATCTTGTATCTTTCTACAGAACACTTTAACAGAGCACTTAATGGATGTGTGGCCACATCCATTATTTTGCCTTGCTTGTTTTGTTAAATGACAAAAATGGGTTTTGTAGAAAACATCTTAATGATCCTTTAACTTGCAAAAAAGTATTGTTTTGATATAGTTACTGACACTCCGGTATCATATTGGCACCAATATAGTTAAAGTCAACCAATACCCTGCCTTTTATACTGTATAAGCAAAATTCAGCAATAAAAAAAAAAACCTTTTTTTTTCCCCAAAAAAAAAAAAAAAAAACCCCCCAAAAAACCCTTGCCCTTACAAACTCCCACAACAAATCTTACACCAACATGCCATATGTCAATGATTTGACAAATGATTAAGTTGAAATCAAATCAAAAATATTGAATTATCACCCAGCCCCATAGGAAACTTTCCTTGTGACTCACATACATAGGAAGATCTTAGGTATTGCATTCTTCTGCAGCTGGCAAGTTCAAAAGTCACAACCCAAACTTTAACCAATGATCAACTACAGTGGATGCTTGAAATGTGATGATTCAATGGTTCCATGGCATAGTTTAATGTTATACTTTTACAGGTAGTTGTACTGTTCTACTTACATTCTTTCCTCTTGGGCGGCAGTCAGTTTCTTAACCTCAGTCTGGGGAAAAACTCTGACTGGGACCTTTGACGTCTTTGTGTCTATGGCATGACCGGTATGGCTGATGGTCCTGCCAGGCCGTGGCACTGTCTGGGACATCACAGGAGCGCTTCTTCTTTTTATACCAGTTTGTGGTGGAGGAGCGTTTGCTGAACTGTGTCCCTTCGTACCACCCGTCTCTTTACATGTCTTGGTGTTCCCTCCCAGCTCAGCCACAGCAGCTCCCACAACCCCAGTGATTGCTCTGGAAATGCACCTGCTCGCTGGCCTCGAGGATGTTCGGGAGGCGACTTTGCATGGTGGGCCATTTTTAAGCCGTGCCCCGTCTGATCTCTGCTTTGTGGACCTGTCTGTGGGCTGACTAGCTGATTTATATGTTTTTGACATCCCTGCTTTCCCCTCTGGCTTTACAGGTGTGGCTGTGCACTTGGAGGAGATGGACCTTGATTTCAGTTCACTTGATAGCTGACTCCTACAAGATGGCTGAGAATGTTTACACAAAAGTGGTTTAGGGTTAGACTTGTTCTGATCTGGAACTTTAATCCCAGCTCTTGTTCTCTCAGGTTTGTTTAGAGAAGGGGTAGGTAATGTTTTCCTCTGAGCCATGGCAGACCTCTGGGAAACAGAAACAGATGACGAGGTGCTGGATTTCACCTTGTTAGCAACAGACATAGTGGTGGCGGTGGTGGTATCAGCTGCTGTGGCAGAGGTGTGTGTTAAGTTTTGACTTTGACTGTTCCTTGGCTGGGTCACTGCAGGAGTGAGTCCTGTTTTTGTTTTGACCATGGGGCCGAGACTCATCCTGACACTGATTGTCTTCATTGAACACGACCAGGTAGCATTTGAGCCACTGCCCAATCTGCTGCTCGATTTAGTTAGAGCTGTACGAGCTGCATTCGAAGAGGCTCTGCTCGAAGATGGTTCTCCTGTGTTTGGCTTTTTTGTGAGACGGCTGGCTGCATTCGGGTTGGATTTGGTTCTTGTCAGCACATGCTTGTGATTAAGCTTTGGCTGTGCCGGGCCACTGGTTGCAGATGGACGATTAGTATTCTGCCGTCCAGTAAGCATGCTGCCATTAACATTTAATTTGTTATGGACAACAAATGCTCCTCTGGCAGGGTGTTTTGTGGATTGAGCAACCAAAGTTTGAATTGTTGTGCTTTTGTATCTTAATCTGTCAGCCGGAGCCTTGTTCTCTTTCCCCTTAACAACCTGTAAAAACAAAAACATAAATTGGAAAAAAATGAGTGAGACAAAAAAAAAAAAAAGACAATTTGGTCTGATTATCAGGCCAACTCAGCACCAAGTTAAGACTGACATTTTTTTTGGGGCTTTTTGCATTATGACTCTTTGGTGGGATTGACCGAATTCGGATAGTGAATCGAGTCGAAAAAAAAAAAATGTATCCACTGATTTTCAGACATCTCTTTCGCCATGTAAGCCTAAGGGGGAAAGTCTTTTTCGGCCAGAGGGCATCACATGACGGACCAGGAGTAGTAATTCCCCTGTTTGGCCTAGGGCTGCCGCAATATAGATTTTTTTTTTGTACTGCACACATTTTGTCAACTTATTCAAACCGCCAGGTTTACCACCATAAAAAAAGACATTTGAAGCTCAGCTGTTTTCTCGTGCTCTGGTACCGCTCACACCATGAGTTCAAATCATGTCCAAACCCCACCCAGGTTTAATGTGTAGGCTACAAGCCGGAAAGTTCCTGGCAAACTTCTTGCGGGGCACTGAACAAGGAGATCTGGGCACTGAGGGAGAGCAGGCGCCATTCATCTGATAAATACAACACAGCAGGGGGGAAATGAACAGCTCTGTAAGCAGGGGGGTGAAAATTCTGGACCCTCCACTCCGCTTAAATGCATTTGGCAGGTATGCATTACATGTCATTTAGCTGACGCTTTTATCCAAAGCGACTTACAATTGCTATATATATCAGAGGCTGTATGCTTCTGGAGCAACTAGGGGTTAAGTGCCTTGCTCAGGGACACATTGATTGATGTATCACAGTGGGAATCGAACCCAGATCTCCCACACCAGAGGCATGTGTCATATCCACTGCGCCATCACCACCCGCATGCATTCGTTATTGAAACACAGACAGATGTGTCATGACAGATGACACTGTTTGACAATTACATGCTTGCAAGAACGGGAAGGAAAAAAAACAGCGGCGACAAGCTTGACTCTGCGGCGGAATGACGTGACTAATAATGCAGTAAACCGCAACAGCACTAGTTCGGCCACTGTCTTTAAATTTGCTTTGAAGCCTGACGCACTTACTTAGAGCCTGGTCTTACGGTTATGAGTTCTGGTTAGGGGTGTGAATCTTCACTGGTCGCATGATTTGATTACGATTATCCTGTCAACGATTCAAATCGATTCAATATCCCAATGCATTACGATAAGTCACCTCCTCAATATTATTATATACTGTATTGCTACATATGGTTTTCATCAAAAAATTCAAGCAGTCAGATATATATGATCTCCCCTTTTTTGTTGTATCTGCTCTTAAAAAAAACAGACCGAGAAAAGGCAAAAACAAAACACGCAGCGACCGGAAAATCAAAAAGTAACATCAGTAGTAGAGGTGTTGAAATTAATCAAATAATCGATGCATTGCATCGCGGACATGGATGATGCTGCATCGATGCAGTGGCCCACCATAATCAATTATAACGCAATGATGTCGCTCGTTAATTTTCCGGCCGCGGCATAAACATTCAAATGAAAAATAACACTCAGTAGCCTAGCTAACCCGTTTCACACACACACACACACACACACACACACACACACACACACACACACACACACACACACACACACACACACACACACACACACACACACACACACACACACACACACACACACACAAACAAACAAACAAACAAACAGAAACGCAAAACAGCTGAGCGGAGACACGGGAGAGTAGAGAGGATCGCAAATCGAGAAGAGGAAAGAAAACACTGAGAAACATCAAGAGACACTAGAATAGTTAGCTTGGAAACGATCTAAGTGAAATAACGAAGCTGAAGAGGTGTAGCTACACTACGGCACTTTTCCTGTCTAACAGCAGTGCTTTAGAACAAACGTTGTGCTAGTGTGCCTGGCTAAAGTTGGAGCTAATAGCGGAGAGATGCTGGTTAGGAGGACAATGATTTTGGACCGGAGAGGACGACAGCGTGTTTCCCCGCTGAAGAGGACTTTGCCGTAGCTGGTGACTGGTTTTCGTTTTTGAGCTGCGTTTCTTGGACTAACAGCTAACAATAAGTTGGATTTCTGTGCATTTGCTTCACTGAAGATAACGTCCTGCTGGCTGCTGCACGTCCACATGAACCCGCAACTTCTTCTTTTTTTTTCTCTCGGCGTGTGTGGGTGGGTACGCGTGTGTTAACGCAGTGGTTTAATAGGGTTTGAGTAAGTTTTACATTGAAACTGCTGTAAGGAGGAATCATTTTGTGTAGGTGGAGTGTTTTAAGTGGAAACTGAGAGAAACGGGTAAAGGGGTAGTTGTGTGTAATATCATTTGAAGAAATATTGCAGTTAGCATATTTGAAGGGTGTGATTTGTGTTATGTTTTTTTGTTATTCAATCTAACGGCTAAATGTTATTTATACATTTAATTTATTGTTCAGTAAACAATACCTTTTTTGTTAAAGAGTCTGGGGTCAGTTATTCCAATACAGCACAATAGATTTGCTGGTTAAAAGTAGGGTGGTATATGACTAATCCAAAATAGGTAAACCTTCGTGGTAGCTACCTTAAAGAAATGAACCCAAACACTTCATCATTCCAGTCTAAAGTTACGTATTGCAGCTTGGGCATGCAAGTTTGTCAAGTCAAATATCTTATATGGCTTTAATAGAAAAATTTATTTTGAAGCATCGTGATGCATCGAGATATCGAATCGAAGACCTGATAATCGTAATCGAATCGAAAGATCAGTGAAGATTCACACCTCTAATCAGTAGCCAATTATCGATTTTGGTCTGTCACTGCATCGTTGCATAATCGTTCAGGTCCGCATTTCGATGCATCGATTAATTTCAACACCCCTAGTTCTGGTATTCCCATGATGGTAACTATGCACTCTCACGAACACACACCTGTTTAAAAGAAAGACCCACCTTTAGTGTAGACGTCACATGCTTCTTAACCTGGCAGTCGTCACGGAGGTATGGCCTGAGTAGTCAAGTTTAGTAAACTTAGTAAACAAAATTTGATTAAACACGTTGTTTGTGAGGTGTTATGCAGAGAGTTATTGTTCTTACTTAGGGTTGGGCAGTTTCAGCTTTCCTTTTTCTGCCAAGTATTCCATCAACTTTTGCTTACGCAACTCTGCAACAGAAAAATTACACAGGAATTCAACACTGGTAACTTTCCATTATGTAATTGTAAATTCCATAATAAAGACTCCTACTTAGTCTTTGAACAAAAAATAATTTAGGCTTTATATCCAGCCACTGATGTATCACTTTACAATGTGTCTGCAGAGCATACATCTACAGTGTAGATGCAGAACTCTACTGCACCAAAAGATTTAGAACCTCTCTTTAGGTTAAAGGTGCTCCAAGTGATGTGACGCATAATTTAGGCTACAGCATTTTTCATCACATACAGCAAACATCTCCTCACTATCCGCTAGCTGCCGGTCCCCTGAACACACTGTAAAAAAACGCGGTCTCTGAAGACAGCTCAGGCTCCACAAACGGCAACAAAAACAAACTGCGCCAACCTGCCCCACGAACCATAACAAAGCAGCCAATAACCGACAAGAAGGAGCTGGTTGAGCCAGCAGCGTTAGCACGTAGGCTACTTCCACAATGTGCATTCATGACTCAACCAACTCCTTCTTGTCGTTTATTGGCTGGAACACTGTTTGTTATGGTTCGTTGTGCAGGTTGGCGCAGTTTGCTTTTGTTGCCGTTTGTGGAGCCAGAGCTGTCAACAGAGACTGCGTTTTTTTACAGTGTGTTCAGGGGACAGGCAGCTAGCGGATAGTGAGGAGATGTTTGCTGTATGTGACAAAAAATGTTGTAGCCTAAAAAACGCATCACATCACTTAACGAAACAAACATTCATTTCAACATGTATGTTAATTACAGCCAATATTTGACTACAGTTCAGTTCAACTTATTGGATGCAGCAAATGAGGTCAGAAGCTTCTAATCTGCTAAATTGTGATGAACATAATAGAGGAAATGATGTTTATCCAAATGTAACAGCACCCGTTGAGTCACCTTAACTGACACTTAACTTTCACCAACCATCCAGAATAAGATATCTAGTTGATGTAGGGGACTTCTGAAGTTACTGAATAACTGAGTAGATGATTACACAAACACTTGCTGCCATCTGGCTGCAGGTTGGTGATACATGTGTACCCATGCAGAAAATCTAAATTTGGAAAAGGGACTGCATACTAGAGCTTAAATGATTAGTTAATTAATTGATTAGTTGATCAACAGACAATTTTCAGTAACAAAAACATGATTATTTCTAAATAAACTAATAGTCTTTAACGTTACTGCAGTCCTGTTAATATTACCCCTCCTGCCGTATATATAGAAATATTATGGCATGCTGTTTAGGAAATTATTATATATGTAAAGTTTGAATATATTGAATGCAAGTCTGAATATATTGAATGAACCTTGAATATATTGAATAAAAGTCTGAATATATTGAATGAAAGTCTGAATATATTGAATGAAAGTCTGAATATATTGAATAAAAGTTTGAATATATTGAATGAAAGTCTGAATATATTGAATGAAAGTCTGAATATATTGAAGGAAAGTCTGAATATATTGAATGAAAGTCTGAATATATTGAATGAAAGTCTGAATATATTGAATGAAAGGCGTGTTGACGTTAGCCCGATGAAAGGGACCTGCCTGACCAGAGAGGTTCCTTTCATTCGGTCTTCCACCATGAAAAAATTAATAAACTTTTTCATTGGGAGAAAGTAAAATCATTCACTTGAAAGAGAAACAAAAACCTGAAGAATAAATCAAAATGTTGTGCATCGTCATGTTTCCTATATTGAGTATCATTGCCAAACATAACACTATAGGCTACCTTTTAAAAGCGAGGAATAATATCCGGTCTCATTTTTATAGCCCCCAGTTGGGGTGGACACTTCTCTCTGGGCATCGGGTCATCTGGCTCCATCACTACATTTATGGCACCGTGTCTTCCTGTGCGATGTTGTGCAGAACCCCACAGGCTAAAACAATGTTGCAGACCGGAGCATAGAGGTCTTCTAAAAGAGCCAGATCTGCCATTGCTGATAAGTGATCAACTGATGACTTCTCCTTCTCCTGTTAAACTGATTATATGCTGCACCGCAAGTCCACACTGACTCCAAAACGTGCATACACGAGTTCAGACCAGACGTGAGATTTTTTTCGCAGCCTACGCTCACGTTCAAATTGATAAATGCCGAGCTTTGCGTAGGAATCGCCGTACGCCCGTCCTACGCCTGTTTTAGGTCGTACGCATGTTTCATAAATGAGGGCCAGTGGCACTAGTCTAAAGTAGTGTTTCCTCTATGTTGCTTTGACCGTGGCGGCCCCCACGGCAACATTTCTGCCCCCCATGGTATCAGAAATAGGGCTGCATTGTTAAGAGTGCATGTCGGAGAATAGCGCGGACACACGAGGATAACTAGCCAGTTGAGATTGTGTGTGTACGTCCTTGAGAACTGTAAGTGGTATAATAAATTATGTTGTCAGTTCATTTAAGCCTGGTCTTGCAAATTTAAATTAAGTTAACTGGTGATTTTCATTGTTTGTGTTCTTCACCTGCTAGCTAAATTGCACGTGGCTGTTGATTCGATATAATAGCGATTGCTGAACGCCCTTGCCCACGTTTGTATTTGAGGTGCATTATTTATATGCTGAAGTAGTGACACTGCTTTAAGTCAGATAATGTAATTAATAGTGGGTTTATTATTATTTGCTACAGAATGCTTAGCCTGGGGGTGTTCGGACCTGCCCCCACTGCTAAAAGAAATCCTGAAGGAAACACTGTAAAGTCAGTGGCCCATTATTCAGATGCTATTTTAGGGGCGCATGCTTGGCCAAAATGTAGCGTGTGTACAACGCGCATACACTTTGCTTCTCTCATCTACACAGATGCAGCAGTTCCCATTTTTGCAAACCATACATAATTACAAGGAAAAATATTACTGAAAATGCGCTTCAGGTGTTTGGATAGGTCAGGAGGCATTTTACAGTACAGTCCTCAAAAAGTCACCGCATTCTTTGTGGTTTGTTGTGTTTTACACATTTCCATGAATCATGGATGCGTTGATGACATAAATGAAGAAATATTAGAGGACTTAAGGAGACGTAATGTTGAACTACGGTGGGATTGGACACTCCGGTGGGATCTGGTCAGGGAGTGGCGATGCGCTCCTGGTGGAGCGGGTGGACGGAGATGGAGTGGGGGGAGGAGGAAGGGGCACAACAGGAGCAGGTGGTGCGTTTAGAGGCCCACGCTCCATGGCTGCAGCAATCCTCTCTAGACTGTGGAGATGCGCCCGAGATGCCACAGCAACATCGCCACCCGGTCAAGACGGGCATTTATTACTTTGACGCATCCCGGACAGCTCCCGCTGGCGTGAGCCAGGCAAATCCGCCGTCATAATAGCAATCCGCCATGGAACAAGCGCGCCTGCTCTTAAAGGGAATGTGCGATGATGCTCTGATAGGTTATTTTCACGTTACGCCCAAACCACACCTAGCTACTTCACCCATTTTAGATTTGCGTTGGGTGCAAGAGTCATTTATCCCGCTGGTATAATAGCGACAGCGCCTGAGATCCGCCCACAAAGCTACTTGCGTTTCACGTTTGATACTTGCGTTTCTGATTGTTAATATATGTCTCTTAGTGTCACACTTTGGTAAGGATGAATCACAACGAAAACACAAGATGGCGGCAGACAAGGACGTCAGATTCCATTTCAACTTTCATTCAATATATTCGGACTTTCATTCAATATATTTAAAGTTTACATATATAGCTACGTACTCTATATTATTTTGTTTTTATATATATATATATATATATATATATAAATAAAAATATTTACCAAAGGATTGATTACACACATTTTGATGCAATACAGTTAACGTTAGCCTGAATTATACAACCATAGGCCTAGCTACTTATCAGAAAAAGACACTATTGATATCGTTAGCCTATGGACCTTTTTCACAGCAGATATTTATACTTGTCATAGTAGGAAAAGCACAGCTGAAATTGATAACCTTAACGATGGCTCAATTCCATCAAGTGTCCCAGTAAGCTATTTCAGTGAGTCAGCATGCACAATACCAGGGCCTCTCCTAAGTGGAATGCATCCATCATTAATGGTTTTGAATACACCTGTGCTTTTCCTACTATGACATGTCTATTATGGATTACATCGAAATCTCCCTCCCATATATATATATATATATATATATATATATATATATATATATATATACATATATATATATATATATATATATATATATATATATATATATACATATATATATATATATATATATACATATATATATATATATATACACATATACATATATATATATATACACATATACATATATATATACACATATACATATATATATATATATACACATATACATATATACATATATATACACACATATACATATATATATACACACATATACATATATATATATATACATATATATATACATACATATATACATACATACATACATACATACATATATATACATACATAAATACATATATATACATATACATACATATATATACACAGACCTTTTCAATATACCATTGGCTAACAACACCTCCCCCTTTAACAACCTAATAAAAACACAAAAAAAAAAAAAAATTTTTTAAAAAAAAAAAAAAAAAAAAAAAAAAAAAAAAAAATAAAAAAAAAAAAAAAAAAAAAAAAAAAAAAAAAAAAAAAAAAAAAATAAAAAAAAAAAAAAAAAAAAAAAAAAAAAAAAAAAAAATTTCTAGACCTAAAAAAAAAAATTAAAAAAAAAAATTTTATTTTTTAAAAAAAAAAAAAAAAAAAAAAAAAAAAAAAAAAAAAAAAAAAAAAAAAAAAAAAAAAAAAAAAAAAAAAAAAAAAAAGTATCGATACGGTCTCTGCTTCTTCCATATCTATCAGACTTCAATTTCTTCTCTCGACTTTGTCCAGATTAGTTATTAAAATGGCTCGTTGGATTTGTGGTGGATTACGACACGTTAAAGTAACGTTAGGTCAATAACAACTGAGCTCGTCTCGCGCATCCCATCCGGGTTTGAAATTGCCGGGGGGAACGCCTCCTCTTCTCTGATTGGGCGATTTGAAATTTCGAAAAAGTAGCACGCATGCCCCAAAACTCTGCGCTGATTGGAGCAGAGAATGTAAACAAGTACAACCGAGTACAATTGTCTATGAGTACAACCCGTGTAGAAGAAGGGGTGCTCGGAGATTATGCAGGTGTTGTATAGACTTCATAAAGCAGGGTATGAGGCGGGGTTTATGTGGGTTCCGGCGCACATGGGTGTGGAAGGTAATGAGGAGGCAGATGAGGTGGCAAAGAAAGCAGTGCAGGAGGAAAGAGTTCAAATTAATGTGCAGTATGGGTCACCAGACTACACTGAAATAATTAATAGGTCAGTAAAAGAAATGTGGCAAAATTCATGGGATTGTGAAAAGAAGGGGAGAACGTATTATTCAGTACAAAGAATGGTAGATAAAGAAATATGTGATTATAGATGAGAAGAGATGCAGTAGTTTTATCCAGATTGAGGCTTGGGCACTGTGGGCTGAAGAGTGGGCTGGCTCTGATTGGTAAACATCCTGATGGAAAGTGTGAATGTGGAGACAAGGAAACAGTGAAGCATGTATTAGTGCAGTGCAGGAAGTACTCTGGCAGAGGAAGAAATTGTTCAGAGAACTGGGTGCAACTGGAGAAACTGCTTTTACTGTACGCACTTTATTGAATTTGGATAGTTGGAGCAAAGGGAAGAAACTGATGGAGTACCTGCGACATATTGGAGTATATAATAAGAACATTAAAAACTGTCCATGGTGGTTTTTAATTGAGTCGTCCAGCAGCTGCAGCTCCCGTCACCACTTGAGTTCATGATTTTAATGCTTTTTTATATGTATTTTTGGCATTACAAGACAAGACAGTTGAGTTTCTGAAAAAAATAATAAATAATTTTGGTGCGGCGCTTTGAAATTCATGTTAAGTGCAGGCAGTCACGAGAAGGAGTGATTGGATTGGATGTTGTTGATGTTAAAGAGCAGACATGACAGTCTGTTGAATTCCTGAATAAAAATAATTAATAATTCCAATCAATTTCCCCCACCGATGTCTCAACAGAAATCGAGACTCATCCGACCAGACAACATTTATACAGTCTTCAACTGTCCAATTTTGGTGAGCTCGTGCAAATTGTAGCCTCATTTTCCTATTTTTAGTGGAGATGAGTGGTACCCGGTGGGGTCTTCTGCTGGTGTAGCCCATCCGCCTCAAGGTTGTGCGTGTTGTGGCTTCACAAATGCTTTGCTGCATATAATACCTCAGTTGTAACGAGTGGTTATTTATGTCAAAGTTGATCTTCTATCAGCTGGAATCAGTCGGCCCATTCTCCTCTGACCTCTAGCATCAACAAGGAATTTTCGCCCCCCAGGACTGCAGCATACTGGATGTTTTTACTTTTTCAGACCATTCTTTGTAAACTCTAGAAATGGTTGTGCGTGAAAATCCCAGTAACTGAGCAGATTGTGAAATACTCAGACCAGCCCGTCTGGCACCAACAACCATGCCACGTACAAAGTAGCTTAGATCACCTTTCGTTCCCATTCTGACATTCAGTTTGGAGTTCAGGAGATTGTCTAGACCTGGACCACACCCCTAAATGCACTGAAGCAGCTGCCATGTGATTGGTTGATTAGATAATCGCATTAACGAGAAATCTTACAGGTGTTCCTAATAATCTTTAAGGTGAGTGTATATTGGCTCAGATATTTTAAAGTACAGTATGCTATCCTGCATTCAAAACGTTACTTAAGTTATAAAAGTATTAGCATAAAATATACACAAAGTACCGAAACTAAAAGTATGAATCTTGCATAATCAATAAGAATAATTATTATAATACAATACACATTTTCTATACAGAAATATACTAAATTGGCAGAACAGGCAGGCTGTGCCCCCTCCTTCTAGCCCGCCCCTGTTAGTTACATCAAGAGTCTGGGTTACAAAATGTTACAACCTACTCCAAGCAAAATGTTGGTTGTAGGCCTATTTATGTTCTTTTCTTAAAATTTCAGTCTTGGAAAAGAAAGATGGACCGAGGTGTGTCTCAACCTATACACACACAAATATATTAAAAAGTCATTTAAATGTTGAATGAAAGTTTTAATATTAAGTTTTTGTTATAATCCTAATTTCATGATGTTACATTTCACTCCAGGTTATAATACAATTTACCCGGACTATGGGGTAAATTGTAACATTTTCCTCCTACTGTTTGAAAGTAAACCATGCATTTTCTTATTAGTTTGCAGAGATAACAGCTACACCATTTTATAGCAGACAAGTTTGTATCACATTTTGAACACGCTGGATTAAAAGAGCTCCAAGATACAGTCATAAATGTCAAAAATGTTACAACTATTTACTGCTACTTAAATACAGAATTAAGTAGGCCAAATGTATTGTTACTTTCCACCAATCAATACATTTTTATTACATGAAATTGTACAAGGTACAATTCCAGTGAACTGTTATCCCATCAGCTCTTTCAGCTTGTGCATGATTCATCTTAGAGCAGAACATGGCCATCAGATTGGCACACAGAAACACCACTGGTAAGTCCTAAAATATATTAGATTTATCAGGGGAAATTTATAAAATGTAACTATTTAGGTCATTTAGTGAATCCCTCTGTATAGAAATACTCAAAATAATTATTAAAAAGTGCAGTGATCAGTAAAATATACTTAAAAGTACTCTTCCAGAATGGCCACTTTTAGATTGTTAGATTATTGTAAATTATTTTATTTTATTATTACAAATGTATCAGCTGGTTTGATGATCAGAAATGTTGTATGTAAAATATAATTCTGCCAAATGCATGAATTGGGCTCAGAACGACAATAATTGCCTCTGCAATGTTGTGGAGTAGAAGTATAAAGTTGCATAAAATTAAAGTATAAGTACCTTGAAATTGTACTTATTGTATACATATTTCCTAATTATAATAATATACATACAGTAGGCTGATATATTGCATATTTCTTAAGATTGTTGCCTTTAATCAAATAACCTCCTGGACTAAAACGCAGAAACCTGGGCAGCTCAAACCCACCCAGATACTCAAACGTAGGAGTCCTGGTTGGTTTCTGGTTCCTGAAGGGGAGTACTACAGTACTACTGCTCAAAATCTGCCTCCAATTGGGTTAGAGCTAATGTCTTTTGTGTCCCTTATCCCTTTTGAGTTTGAGTTCTGTCATTTACCAAACCCTGAGTGAACATACAAAACACAAATCCAAATAAGTTATTATAAAGATTTATTAAATATTTGAATGTGCATAATTTAAATAGTTGTTATTAAGCAGATTTACAAATAAATAAACACGTAAAAATGGTGTATAAATATATAAATACATTAATAGATAAAAGCATTAACAGTGTCTCATGTCATTTAGCGGTCAATAATGCCACCTTCTGGTGAACCTTGACTTATGTCAATACACTAAGCATTTCACTTTCTGTACACGGTACATACAGTCAATAGATGCTCTGTAATACCTGCAGAAGTCTTAGTAGCGGACAATTTGTGCTTTTGTAAAAACAATAAATTATTTGTTGCGTTTTTGATTCAAATTAGCAGAAGTCCAGTATATTTTACATTTGGTTCAATATCCAAATTTTCTTCTTATGAAGGTCTAACTTGATCTCCAGATGCACCTTCCATGTTGGGTTTGTTTGGCAGGTGTTAAATCTCACGGATGTTGAACATTCGGTGGCGATTGGCGGACTCCAAGCACATTTCCACTGGCTTGTTGTTTTGCGCTGCTGTGCTGATGTACCAGTTGGGGAAGGCAACAGACATGAGGGTGCTGATGTTCACCCCGGTGGTCTGTCTGTAGAAGAGAAATCGCACCATGTCGCTGTCCGAGCTGATCCTCGACAGACGGTCTGCCTCCACAACCTGAGGAGTGAGAAGATTAGAGGTCAGAAGGTTTGACCATCACACTGGACAAAATGACAAGCTCATAACATGAGTAAATTCATCTATAAATGTGCAGTGTCTCTTTCAGATGATGACAGATGATTTAAATGACCAGGCAGATCTAACGCATCTACTTGGTCACTTCTGTTGCACTATTACCCTGTGCTAGTATTAGATCTGTGTAATGAGTCACGAGTTTTACCTCAAGATGCAAGGTTGGCTCGGCACCATCCTTGCGGCAAGACAGGTAAAGATTTGGTGATTCTTTAATGCCCAGAGCCACAGTTATGCCCGTAACACTGGATGCAGGGTGCAAGTAGGTCGCCATGCTGAGGTGAACTGAGGAGAGATCAGAGTATACAGGTTCATTTCAATGAAAGCTGATGATCAGACACATGCTATGTTCTGTGCATTTTAATAAAGGCACATGTGAATTTGTACAAGAGGAAGGAATGCCATCAGACAGGCTAAAGTTGTCATATACATTTGAGGTTACATTAGTATTCTATATCATCAGTTACACCAGTGCAGGGATGATGCTACTTTATACTTCTATTCCACGAAACATTGTACTTTATACTCCACTGCCTTTGTTTGACAGCTATAGTTACTAGTTGCTTTACGATTTCAGATTTTACAATTAAAAAAAAGCATACAATATGTTTTTAAAATATATCTGTAGCACTTTGTCAAAAATTAAACCAGTAGTTCTCATGTTCAAATAATTTGGTAGTGGAGGAAATACTATAAAAATATCACCTTTAAACAGCTTCAGTTGAAATATTAAGTCAACAGTTGTGAGATGAACTAAAACAAACCTTTTACCCTTACATTTAATTATCTACCATGACCCAGAGAACGATTTTCTAACCATCTCATCTAACTCTCACGCTGAATTACCTTTTGTGGTGTCAGCACCTCCTTGCAGCGTCACTGCGTTGAGCTCCATGCTGTTTCGGACCAGAACTAAGCTCCTCTTCTCGCTGTCAGTCACGCTGTACGTGTACTCATTTTGCCTGATGATCTGTTGTTGTGGAGTTGACTCACACACGCACACCATTTTCTCTGAGGGAAAAAGAGGCACACCTCATTAATTTTGTTGTGATTTTTATCTTCATCATAAGGAAGCAGCAGGAATTGCAACAAAAGCCTCAGACTTTGTCTCACACAAGTCGTTCTTGAATACCCTATAAGTCCAAAAATCTGAGCACCTCCCTGAGTCCTTTACTGCTGTTCAGCAACAACTCAACATATATAAAGGGCCTTTTAAACCAACAGTTGCACAGATCAGTTACAGTAAACTCAGTGTATGATGTGCTACTTTATAGTAAAAGGCGAAACAAAACTAACAGTACAGCAAGTGCTTTTTATGTGATAGTGTTGAAATAAAGTATGCATGTGTGATTACCTTCCACTAAGTTCTCTAGCATGAAGTTGATCAGGTTTGCATCTGTGAATTCGGTGCTCAGCGCCGAAGTTGATCTGCTGCCCTTAAACCTCTCCATGGCGACGATGAGGTTGACCACGTGCTTCATGGTCAGTGGATGATGGGAAATCTCAAAGTCCAGTCCCTTGGGTAACTTGGGGCTCCACATGTTGCTCACGTTGCATGTCATTTTGGATTCCATCGTTTTCTGAATTAAAAAAAAAAATCTGCAGAAAGAGAGTTCCAGTGTCACTAAATCACAAAACATTTAGGAACATACAGCTGGATTTATTTTTCATTATATATATCTTAAATATGATCATTCACTCTTTTACTCTCTTTTGTAAATGCTACAGTACATATCTATTTGCTGCTGCAGTGATTTATGACTCACTACTGTATCAACACTTGACTATAAAGCCCTTATACTGTCAAAATGAATGAGATGGAGTTAAAAACAAAACACATAAGGCTGACATATTGTAGATGCAGTGCAAAGATTTACATCTGACAGCACCATAATGAACCTTCTAGCAGTTTATACTGACACAAGGCAGCAGAGTAACAGTAACAAAACCACACTGAATGTGTACTATCAAAGTAAGCAAAGCAAAGATCCTGTTTCAAATGTGCTGAAGATTCAGACTTAGAAAATTTTTTACCTGTTAAGATCAGTAGATTAGAAGTTGTTTTTAGCTTGCTTGGTTAAGATCCCAGCAGTTGTCCTGTTCTCTGTGTTGCTCTGCCTGCCTGTGCTAACCTGCAGGGCTTTTATAGTATACGCTCATCACTGTCAACAGGAAGTGGGATAGTCCACAGTTATCCACAGTGATGAAATGCTGTACTTACACACTGCCGGCACACACACGTATACACACACACACACACACACACACACGCACACACACACACACACACAGTGTTGCACATTACTGTTCAGGCATCAGAGATCAGATTTGCAGTGACTATAATATATGTGTTTATGAATGAATATTTTCATGTTGGAATGCCCAAAACACATAAAATATTTCATGTGAGACTATTTTCATGAAAGACAATAGACGATAGATTAGTTTCAGTAATTTGTCTAAGAAAACAAAGACGTTGTTGGGTTTTCCCACAAACAAATTCTTTCTTTTTATTTCAAACACAGTTTTCAGTCAATAATTGTATTTAGGTTTGAAGATGGTTTTAGGTTTCTTGTGTGATCGTGGAGTTCTGAACTGTATAACAGATTCATCACACTAAGGTGAAGGTGAGGAAATGACGATGATATCATGACACAAAGTCACTGACTGCAGCATCACGCCCCTGTTCCTTCCCCACTACAGCTAAGGCCTGACGATCACTGCGTCATCAGCAAATTTTATAATGGGCCGTTTTATTGTTTACACTGTCTCATCCACCTAGGCCTACCTCATAAGCAACCTGTTATACTTATCATTCTATATTTTATTCCAGCACAGTTTGCGCTCAGCACCATTGCAGTCATATGTTTATCTTTGTTAAGCTTGCTGTCTTTGTTTTAGCTGAATGTCTATTAGTGTGTATACATTGAGAGTGACAACAGTGAAATAGCTTTTTTATGTACACATACTTAAAGCTGATTCAGATTTTTTTAAACTACTGTGTGGCCAAATACGATTTAAAGTCATATGAAATATTTTTATTTTTATTTTTTATAATATAATTTTTAATATGTGGCTGTAGAGCGTTACAAGCTGACGATTGTTTAAACAACATCAGGGAAGCGTTTTCCACCAATCTACTGACTCTGCATTAGACATTTAAACTGTGAAGGGTCTAAAAATACCAATAATATTATCTTGTTGAAAATGATTGAAAACGCATAGTCACAACTAGGTAAAAGTGGTTTTATCCCTGAGAAATACCACAAAATACACATATCCTTCTGTAAATATGTAATTGTTCATCATATGAAATGCAAAATTTTCTTATCTGCTATTACCTAATGTTTTCACGTCTCTGAGCAGACTCTTTGGGGTTTTGAGGTTTTTTAGATGTGAAAGAAATTCCAGAAGCTATAGTAAACTTGCTCGTTGTTTAGACTTGCATAACAGCGGCTGAATCTGATATTTCTTCACTTGTGAGCTGTGATGCAGGAAGAAGCTGTGTCATAAAGTCTGGATTTAACCTGACTGAATTCACACTGTAGGGGAAGTGCTACAGTAATGTAATATTTGTATTATTGTGAACTCGTACCACATCGTTGTACTCCCAGTTACAGTTTTTGATGTCACACACACATAAACAACAATGGCGACCCCTGTTGATGCTGTACAGACACCGGTGATTAACAGTGAGAAATAGAAATAAATACACGATTGTGTACTAATACAGGTTATGTTTATTAAATGAAGCCCAAAATATGTCGCCAACTAGAAATCACTAGTATCAGCTAGCTCAAGCTAACGTCAACGTTAGGTAGCCGCTAACACTAGCTAGAAGGCTTTGTGGTGACTTTGCCTGGAACGCTACCAAGTTGTGAGTCGTGACTTGAAGTCGTAACTTACGGGCTAAAACTTGTGTCTGGAACGCTGCCTTAGAGCCACTGTTTAAGCTGTTAGCTGTCATGGCAACAACAGCCTGGCCAAGTGGGGTGGCACAGGGGGGGGGCCAATAATCGGTCAGGGGCCGACATTTTATCAGAATACACTACAGCATAGAAAATCTGCCTAGAATGGAAATATTGGATAGAATAGAACAACACTATGTAATTTTGCTAAATAAAACATCACGTTAATTCAATTTAATTTGTTTTTATTTTAAACAATATCTGAATACAATACACATTTTCTATACTGAAATATACTAAATTGGCAGAACAGGCAGGCTGTGCCCCCCCCTTCTAGCCCCGCCCCTGTTAGTTACATCAAGAGTCTGGGTTACAAAATGTTACAACCTACTCCAAGCAAAATGTTGGTTGTAGGCCTATTTATGTTCTTTTCTTAAAATTTCAGTCTTGGAAAAGAAAGATGGACCGAGGTGTGTCTCTCAACCTATACACACACAAATATATTAAAAAGTCATTTAAATGTTGAATGAAAGTTTTAATATTAAGTTTTTGTTATAATCCTAATTTCATGATGTTACATTTCACTCCAGGTTATAATACAATTTACCCGGACTATGGGGTAAATTGTAACATTTTCCTCCTACTGTTTGAAAGTAAACCATGCATTTTCTTATTAGTTTGCAGAGATAACAGCTACACCATTTAATAGCAGAGAAGTTTGTATCACATTTTGAACACGCTGGATTAAAAGAGCTCCAAGATACAGTCATAAATGTCAAAAAAGTTACAACTAACATTTACTACTACTTAAATACAGAATTAAGTAGGCCAAATGTATTGTTACTTTCCACCAATCAATACATTTTTATTACATGAAATTGTACAAGGTACAATTCCAGTGAACTGTTATCCCATCAGCTCTTTCAGCTTGTGCATGTGTAATGGGTGTGACGTCATGGCCCTGGTGAGGGCGGAGGTTATTTAGGGACACCGGTAATTTGCGCTCTCTCTCTCTCTCTTTGTCTCTATCGACCCGCAAAGTCAGGAAGTGCAACGGGGTGTACATGTGCGACGGCCAAACATTTTGCCTTGTGAGTGCAGAAGACTGCAGTGGCAGAATACAGGTTGCCGTAGGCTATAGGTGCGCTGTAAAACAAATCCAGTCAGCTGTTCAGATGAGTTCAAACTTGGAGCGGAGATAATGATTTACCGGTCATAACGACATTAAAACATACTGCTGGACTGAATGAAACGTAAATGACTTAAAGGTCTGTTTTCGAATGCAATATTGTCTGTCATTGTTTTTTCCCCACCCTTATTTATAGTAACGGGCATTTATTAGTACAATTGGTTTTCTTTCTTAGTTGGGTTTGTTCGTTTTATTTCATTTTTATTATTATTATTATTAAAGGTTAAAGTGCAATATCACTGACGGGCGCTGTGCAATTCTAAAGCTGGTTATAGGCTCAGATATAGCTTTGGAGACCCCTTATCGCCTATTAGTGTGGTTTGAGGTGTTGTTTTCTATTATTCCTTGCATGGAATTAATGTTTTAAAGTGTGTAGTGTTAATTTGTTCTTTTGCTCTTTTATTGTGTATATTGGGCCCTGAAGCATATCAATAGCCTCTATTATCCCGGTGCATTATTTGCTATATAAGTGATTGTGTTGATGCCATTGCACTTTCCCCGTTAAAGTTGTTACTGTGTAGTTTTATGCTGGCCTTATTGGCCTTTTCCTATTAGTGTTTTTTATCTATGCCAACTTTGTGAATAAACTCAATTCATATTTTGTAATTAGCCTCTCGTCCTGGTTTGTTCTGGACACT
Organism: Perca fluviatilis; assembly: GCF_010015445.1. Lineage (NCBI taxonomy): Eukaryota > Metazoa > Chordata > Actinopteri > Perciformes > Percidae > Perca > Perca fluviatilis. Next base: position 31,385,571 of record NC_053117.1, read on the forward strand.
TACCTGTTTCAATCACTACATAATTGGCGTTGTCGGCAGGATCGGAGGCTGATTTATTTTTTTTCTCTGTTTTGTTTTTTAGTATTTTTTTTGTGTTTAGTTTTTTTTGGCCTTGTTGATTCGGTTGGTGTGGGGAAAAAACAGTGACAGGTCTTCAGCGACGGGGGACTACCACCTGGGTTATCTACCTCCTCTCAGCAATAGACTCTGTCCATGGATAGGATGGAGGACCTCCAGGCTCTCATGGAGCAGATGCAACAGCTGAAAGCTACCAATGAACAGTTGATGGAGCAACTGCGGGAACGATCTCAGGTACCAGATGCGGTGCCTGGGCCTTCCACTGCATCTCCTAATGCGGTCCCAGTTAGCAGTTTGCTAAGTGAAGCTACAAACTACCGTTACCTGTATGTTCCTAGGGAACGTAAATGTTCCAAGTTTACTGGTAAATTGTCAATTGACCCGCTAACAGTTGAGAAATGGATTGAGGAGGTGCGCAGGTGTCTGGAAGTCAGGCATATGTCAGTAGCTGAACAGTTACTGTTTATAATTGATCATTTAGATGGAGGTGCCAAATCTGAGATTAATTTTCACCCTAGTGCCAATAGAGATACACCGGAAAAAATCTTTGCTATTTTGACTGAAAACTATAGTTGCTCTCAGTCCTATGTCGCAGCACAGTTGCAACTGTTCCAACGTATTCAGCGGGAGGGGGAGTCCTTACGAGATTACTCACATGCTCTTAAATCCTTAATGGATGTTGCTATACTCAAAACACCAGGTGGTATCACTAATTCTGATGCACTGCTGCGAGATCAATTCATTGAGCATGTGTTAGATGACATGTTGCGTAGAGAGTTAAAACAACGTGTTCTTCAGGAACCAGCTGTTTCCTTTGTTAACCTTCGGGGTATTGCTTTTAGGTGGGCAGAAACAAGCAGACAGGGAGGTAGAAGTAAGCCTCGTGCTTATTCGTGTGATACATACTCCCAGGCAGCAGATAGTTTTGAGGGGAGCACAAACACAGTCATTGCTAAGCCTAATGATGAAATTGCTGAAATTAAAGAGTGCCTTTGCAAACAGCAGGCTCAGTTAGATACAATTATGAAGCATGTCACTGTCCAGGCCTTGCCGCCGACTCAGAGTGAAGCTGTTCCTTACTCAACTAAGCGTCCCCGCTTCCAAACAGATGGCAAGCTAATTTGCCACCGCTGTAATAAGGCCGGCCATATTGCCAGGTTCTGTAGGGTTAACCTAGTAGCCCCTAAGTCCCAGGTAGGGTCTGGCCCTGAAGCTCGGGTACATAGTCAGGTGGGGGGGCGGGCTTTGACTCCCAGTCGTCGGAAAACTAGACCCCTCTGGTGCAGAGAGCCAGGCACCGGGAAATGGTCTCACGGGCTCACCTGAAGATAAAATGGAAGATCCCTCTCGACTAATTGGAGACTGCCCAGTTGTGGAAATCAGCATGGGTGGTGTTATGGTACCCTGCTTATTGGATACCGGCTCGATGGTTACCACAATCAGGGAAAGTTTTTTTGAGAAACACTTCAAGGCAATGGGCATTGGGCTGTTGAAGAAATGTCACTGGTTACGTCTTAAGGCTGCCATTGGACTACAGATTCCCTATAAAGGTTATATGGAGCTCGATGTCACTGTTTTGGGTAAGACCCTGACACAAATGGGTGTGCTAGTTGTAGAGGACCCCCAGGGTGAGTCCGGACAACAAGAAGAAGCTGTACCTGGCCTCTTAGGAATGAACATCATTGGCCGTTGTTACCACTTGCTGTTTGAACAGTTTGGCTCCAGTCTTTTTGAATCACCTGTTCTCCAAGCTGCCAGTAAGGAGTGGACAGAAACCTTTTCCAGGTGTCAACGCATGGAAGCTTTGAACACACGGGGGTACTTGGGTAAAGCCAAAGTTCATGGTAGAGCCATCCGGGTCCCTGCTGGTACACTGAAGTGGATTCGCACTGCCTGTCCTGCTGCCGCCAACATCACTCTCCCCTCAGTACTCCTCGAACCCCTGGTCACGGGGAATTCACTTCCGGCAGGCGTCCTCGTGTCTTCAGCCCTTCTTTCTGTCCATCAGGGCCGTATTGAAATCCCTGTGGTCAACGTGGGCACGGAAGATGTATGGCTACCGCCTCACACACAGCTAGGTAAACTGCACATGGTTGACCCACTGCAATTGGAAAACACAGTTTTCATTGAGGAGACCGAGAATCAGAGCACGGTAGCAGTGATTCATCAAGTGACTGCTCAAAGTCCCCTGGCCCTTGATCTCTCCAGCTTGTCATGGCCTAACCTTTCCTCCGAACAGACACAACAAGGACTGACGCTTTTGCAGCAACACAGCACAGTTTTCAGCCAGGGAGAGGGAGAGGGTGACCTGGGATGTACTACCTTGGTGGAGCATGAGATTCCTTTAGTGGATGTTGTCCCAGTGCGGCAACGCTACCGCAGGCTCCCGCCATCACAGTATGAACAAGTCAAAACCCACATCCAGGAACTGTTGGATAGAGGGGTGGTGCGTCCAAGCTGTAGCCCCTATTCCTCTCCAATTGTGGTGGTTTTTAAAAAAAATGGAGAAATCAGGTTATGTGTGGACTACCGGTTGCTCAATGCCAAGACAAGAAAGGATGCTTTTCCCCTGCCTCGGATTGAGGAGTCCTTGGATGCCCTCACTGGTGCCCAGTTGTTTTCAACATTGGACCTAGCAAGTGGATACAACCAAGTACCCATGGCAGAGAAGGACAAAGCAAAGACTGCCTTTTGCACACCTTTTGGACTCTTTGAGTTTAATCGGATGCCGTTTGGTCTATGTAATGCCCCCAGTACCTTTCAAAGGTTGATGGAGCGGATTGTTGGAGATCAGAGTTTTCAGTCTTTACTACTGTACCTAGACGACATTGTTATTTTCTCCTCCTCCTTTGACCAGCACCTCCAACGTCTTGACCTGGTACTGACCCGTCTCAAAGAACACAATCTGAAGTTAAAGCTACAGAAATGTCACTTCTTCCAATCTGAGGTCAGTTACTTGGGCCATGTAATCTCAGCCTCTGGTGTCTCCACTGACCCCTCGAAGATCAGTGCAGTAGCCGAATGGGCCAGACCGACCACTTGCAAAGAGCTGCAATCATTCTTGGGGTTTGCCTCGTACTACCGTCGCTTTGTTGAAGGTTTTGCAAAGTATGCGGCTCCACTCCACCGGCTGGTGGCTGAAATGGGGGGCACCAAGAAGAAGCACAAGACCCCGGGGAAAAGTGTCATTGGCGGCAGCTGGAGCGATGAGTGTGAACATGTATTCCAAACACTTAAGAGGTTGCTTGTTAGCGCACCAGTTTTGGGATATGCTGATTTCACTAAACCCTTTGTCCTTGAAATCGATGCCAGTTATGCTGGACTCGGAGCAGTGTTATCCCAAGATCAAGGTGGAAAACGTCATCCGATTGCATTCGCAAGCAGAGGCCTCAGACCTACAGAAAGGAACATGTCCAACTATAGTTCCAGAAAGCTAGAATTCCTGGCATTGAAATGGGCAGTTACCCAAAAATTTCGAGAGTATCTGCTGGGGAATACATTTGTGGTGTTTACAGATAACAACCCTCTCAGTTATCTACAGTCAGCTAAACTGGGAGCTGTGGAACAACGTTGGGCCTCAGAGTTGGCAGTTTTCGACTTTGAAATCAAATATCGACCAGGACCCACTAATCGTAACGCGGATGCTTTGTCCCGCCAGTTTCCCTCCCATGGCACATTCTCTCTATTTCCTGGTGCGAAAGTACCACAAGAAGTCCACGAACAAAGGAAAGCACACCTCAAGTTGCCAATGCTCGTGCAGCCACCTGCCAAACTATAGCTGCTTTCCCATCACGACCAAAAGCTGACCTATTGGCTCTACAGGCCACAGATCCAGTGATTGGCATATTCTTGCCATACTGGAAAAGAGGAAAACCTCCAGTGAAACAAGAAATGGCCAGTGTTTGCAAAGGTGTGAAGAAGTTGGTGCAACAGTGGGCTAGAATAAAATCAAGGGATGGTATCCTGTATCGTCAAATTCAGATACCGGGGGAAGGACAAGTCCTGTTCCAGTTGTTGTTGCCCCAGTGTTTACAATCAGAGGTCCTGAAAAGCCTCCATGACAACCATGGGCATCAAGGTATCGAACGTACCAAGAGTCTCGTGAGGCAGAGGTGTTTTTGGCCATTCATGGGGAACGATATTGAACAATACTGTCGGGAGTGTAATCGCTGCACGCTGGCGAAAGCAGTACAACCAAAAGTACGTACCTTCAGGAGGGGTCTGGTGGCTTCTAAACCTTTGGAAGTCATTGCCATTGATTTCACCATCTTGGATAAAGCCAGTGATGGACGGGAGAATGTACTGGTGGTGACAGATGTGTTTTCTAAATTTTCCCAGGCATACCCAACATCAGATCAGCGGGCGAGCACAGTGGCCCATGTGCTGACAGAGAAGTGGTTTTACATTTATGGAGTACCAAAACGAATTCACAGTGATCAAGGGAAAAGTTTTGAAGGGGACCTCATGAAAAGACTTTGCCATCTGTATGGAGTTGAAAAGAGCAGAACCACACCTTACCATCCAGAGGGCAATGGGCAATGTGAAAGGTTTAATCGAACATTGCATGACTTGTTGCAAACCCTCCCAAAAGAAAAGAAAAGAAAATGGCCACAATACCTACCTCAAGTGCTCTATGCTTACAACACAACGGAACACCAATCTACAGGTTATTCACCGTACGAACTCATGTTTGGCCAGAAGGCTCAACTGCCAGTGGATTTCTTGTTGGGTTCATCAGAGGAAGAATCTAGGCCCAGTTCAGCACAGGACTGGATGGATGAGCACACAAATCGCCTGAGTTCAGTCTATCTTCGTGTGAAGGAGCAGCTCCAGAGGGCAGCGGAACAAAGAAACAGATACTACCAGCCAACAGAAACATCCCTGCTTGGGACCGGGACGGTGACCTTTCAAAATTGGGGCTATTGTAATGGGTGTGACGTCATGGCCCTGGTGAGGGCGGAGGTTATTTAGGGACACCGGTAATTTGCGCTCTCTCTCTCTCTTTGTCTCTATCGACCCGCAAAGTCAGGAAGTGCAACGGGGTGTAGATGTGCGACGGCCAAACATTTTGCCTTGTGAGTGCAGAAGACTGCAGTGACAGAATACAGGTTGCCGTAGGCTATAGGTGCGCTGTAAAACAAATCCAGTCAGCTGTTCAGATGAGTTCAAACTTGGAGCGGAGATAATGATTTACCGGTCATAACGACATTAAAACATACTGCTGGTCTGAATGAAACGTAAATGACTTAAGGTCTGTTTTCGAATGCAATATTGTCTGTCATTGTTTTTTTCCCCACCCTTATTTATAGTAACGGGCATTTATTAGTACAATTGGTTTTCTTTCTTAGTTGGGTTTGTTCGTTTTATTTCATTTTTATTATTATTATTATTATTATTATTATTAAAGGGTAAAGTGCAATATCACTGACGGGCGCTGTGCAATTCTAAAGCTGGTTATAGGCTCAGATATAGCTTTGGAGACCCCTTATCGCCTATTAGTGTGGTTTGAGGTGTGGTTTGAGGTGTTGTTTTCTATTATTCCTTGCATGGAATTAATGTTTTAAAGTGTGTAGTGTTAATTTGTTCTTTTGCTCTTTTATTGTGTATATTGGGCCCTGAAGCATATCAATAGCCTCTATTATCCCTGTGCATTATTTGCTATATAAGTGATTGTGTCGATGCCATTGCACTTTCCCCTTTAAAGTTGTTACTGTGTAGTTTTATGCTGGCCTTATTGGCCTTTTCCTATTAGTGTTTTTTATCTATGCCAACTTTGTGAATAAACTCAATTCATATTTTGTAATTGGCCTCTCGTCCTGGTTTGTTCTGGACACTTACCTGTTTCAATCACTACACATGATTCATCTTAGAGCAGAATTTATAAAAGTAACTGTGTGCACATTCCACCTTCTGGCAGGTGCAGGACAAATGAACGTGCAACGTTTCGACCCAGCTGGGTCTTCTTCAGGCAAATGAAGAAGACCCAGCTGGGTCGAAATGTTGCATTTTTATATTAAATATGGGAGTTTAAAGCAGTGTTGCGGACATTATATTATTTTCATCTTAGAGCAGAACATGGCCATCAGATTGGCACACAGAAACACCACTGGTAAGTCCTAAAATATATTAGATTTATCAGGGGAAATTATAAAATGTAAGTATTTAGGTCATTTACTGAATCCCTCTGTATAGAAATACTCAAAATAATTATTAAAAGTGCAGTGATCAGTAAAATATACTTAAAAGTACTCTTTTAGATTGTTAGATTATTGTAAATTATTTTATTTCATTATTACAAATGTATCAGCTGGTTTGATGATCAGAAATGTTGTATGTAAAATATAATTCTGCCAAATGCATGAATTGGGCTCAGAACGACAATAATTGCCTCTGCAATGTTGTGGAGTAGAAGTATAAAGTCGCATAAAATTAAAGTATAAGTACCTTGAAATTGTACTTATTGTATACATATTTCCTAATTATAATAATATACATACAGTAGGCTGATATATTGCATATTTCTTAAGATTGTTGCCTTTAATCAAATAACCTCCTGGACTAAAATGCAGAAACCTGGGCAGCTCAAACCCACCCAGATACTCAAACGTAGGAGTCCTGGTTGGTTTCTGGTTCCTGGAGGGGAGTACTACAGTACTACAGCTCAAAATCTGCCTCCAATTGGGTTAGAGCTAATGTCTTTTGTGTCCCTTATCCCTTTTGAGTTTGAGTTCTGTCATTTACCAAACCCTGAGTGAACATACAAAACACAAATCCAAATGAGTTATTATAAAGATTTATTAAATATTTGAATGTGCATAATTTAAATAGTTGTTATTAAGCAGATTTACAAATAAATAAACACGTAAAAATGGTGTATAAATATATAAATACATCAATAGATAAAAGCATTAACAGTGTCTCATGTCATTTAGCGGTCAATAATGCCACCTTCTGGTGAACCTTGACTTATGTCAATACACTAAGCATTTCACTTTCTGTACACGGTACATACAGTCAATAGATGCTCTGTAATACCTGCAGAAGTCTTAGTAGCGGACAATTTGTGCTTTTGTAAAAACAATAAATTATTTGTTGCATTTTTGATTCAAATTAGCAGAAGTCCAGTATATTTTACATTTGGTTCAATATCCAAATTTTCTTCTTATGAAGGTCTAACTTGATCTCCACATGCACCTTCCATGTTGGGTTTGTTTGGCAGGTGTTAAATCTCACGGATGTTGAACATTCGGTGGCGATTGGCGGACTCCAAGCACATTTCCACTGGCTTGTTGTTTTGCGCTGCTGTGCTGATGTACCAGTTGGGGAAGGCAACAGACATGAGGGTGCTGATGTTCACCCCGGTGGTCTGTCTGTAGAAGAGAAATCGCACCATGTCGCTGTCCGAGCTGATCCTCGACAGACGGTCTGCCTCCACAACCTGAGGAGTGAGAAGATTAGAGGTCAGAAGGTTTGACCATCACACTGGACAAAATGACAAGCTCATAACATGAGTAAATTCATCTATAAATGTGCAGTGTCTCTTTCAGATGATGACAGATGATTTAAATGACCAGGCAGCTCTAACGCATCTACTTGGTCACTTCTGTTGCACTATTACCCTGTACTAGTATTAGATCTGTGTAATGAGTCACGAGTTTTACCTCAAGATGCAAGGTTGGCTCGGCACCATCCTTGCGGCAAGACAGGTAAAGATTTGGTGATTCCTTAATGCCCAGAGCCACAGTTATGCCCGTAACACTGGATGCAGGGTGCAAGTAGGTCGCCATGCTGAGGTGAACTGAGGAGAGATCAGAGTATACAGGTTCATTTCAATGAAAGCTGATGATCAGACACATGCTATGTTCTGTGCATTTTAATAAAGGCATATCTGAATTTGTACAAGAGGAAGGAATGCCATCAGACAGGTTTGGCGCAAAAGTTGTCATATACATTTGAGGTTACATTAGTATTCTATATCATCAGTTACACCAGTGCAGGGATGATGCTACTTTATACTTCTATTCCACGAAACATTGTACGTTTTACTCCACTGCCTTTGTTTGACAGCTATAGTTACTAGTTGCTTTACGAATTCAGATTTTACAATTAAAAAAAAAGCATACAATATGTTTTTAAAATATATCTGTAGCACTTTGTCAAAAATGAAACCAGTAGTTCTCATGTTCAAATAATTCAGTAGTGGATGAAATACTATAAAAATATCACCTTTAAACAGCTTCAGTTGAAATATTAAGCCAACAGTTGTGAGATGAACTAAAACAAACCTTTTACCCTTACATTTAATTATCTACCATGAACAGAGAACGATTTTCTAACCATCTCATCTAACTCTCACGCTGAATTACCTTTTGTGGTGTCAGCACCTCCTTGCAGCGTCACTGCGTTGAGCTCCATGCTGTTTCGGACCAGAACTAAGCTCCTCTTCTCGCTGTCAGTCACGCTGTACGTGTACTCATTTTGCCTGATGATCTGTTGTTGTGGAGTTGACTCACACACGCACACCATTTTCTCTGAGGGAAAAAGAGGCACACCTCATTAATTTTGTTGTGATTTTTATCTTCATCATAAGGAAGCAGCAGGAATTGCAACTAAAGCCTCAGACTTTGTCTCACACAAGTCGTTCTTGAATACCCTAAGTCCAAAAATCTGAGCACCTCCCTGAGTCCTTTACTGCTGTTCAGCAACAACTCAACATATATAAAGGGCCTTTTAAACCAACAGTTGCACAGATCAGTTACAGTAAACTCAGTTTATGATGTGCTACTTTATAGTAAAAGGCGAAACAAAACTAACAGCACAGCAAGTGCTTTTTATGTGATAGTGTTGAAATAAAGTATGCATGTGTGATTACCTTCCACTAAGTTCTCTAGCATGAAGTTGATCAGGTTTGCATCTGTGAATTCGGTGCTCAGCGCCGAAGTTGATCTGCTGCCCTTAAACCTCTCCATGGCGACGATGAGGTTGACCACGTGCTTCATGGTCAGTGGATGATGGGAAATCTCAAAGTCCAGTCCCTTGGGTAACTTGGGGCTCCACATGTTGCTCACGTTGCATGTCATTTTGGATTCCATCGTTTTCTGAATTAAAAACAAAATCTGCAGAAAGAAAGTTCCAGTGTCACTAAATCACAAAACATTTAGGAACATACAGCTGGATTTATTTTTCATTATATATATCTTAAATATGATCATTCACTCTTTTACTCTCTTTTGTAAATGCTACAGTACATATCTAGTTGCTGCTGCAATGATTTATGACTCACTACTGTATCAACACTGGACTATAAAGCCCTTATACTGTCAAAATGAATGAGATGGAGTTAAAAAAAACACATAAGGCTGACATATTGTAGATGCAGTGCAAAGATTTACATCTGACAGCACCATAATGAACCTTCTAGCAGTTTATACTGACACAAGGCAGCAGAGTAACAGTAACAAAACCACACTGAATGTGTACTAACAAAGTAAGCAAAGCAAAGATCCTGTTTCAAATCTGCTGAAGATTCAGACTTAGAAAAATGTTTACCTGTTAAGATCAGTAGATTAGAAGTTGTTTTTAGCTTGCTTGGTTAAGATCCCAGCAGTTGTCGTGTTCTCTGTGTTGCTCTGCCTGCCTGTGCTAACCTGCAGGGCTTTTATAGTATACGCTCATCACTGTCAACAGGAAGTGGGATAGTCCACAGTTATCCACAGTGATGAAATGCTGTACTTACACACTGCCGGCACACACACGTACACACACACACACACACACACACACACACACACACACACACACACACAGTGTTGCACATTACTGTTCAGGAATCAGAGATCAGATTTGCAGTGACTATAATATATGTGTTTATGAATGAATATTTTCATGTTGGAATGCCCAAAACACACAAAATATTTCATTTGAGACTATTTTCATGAAAGACAATAGACGATAGATTAGTTTCAGTAATTTGTCTAAGAAAACAAAGACGTTGTTGGGTTTTCCCACGAACAAATTCTTTCTTTTTATTTCAAACACAGTTTTCAGTCAATAATTGTATTTAGGTTTGAAGATGGTTTTAGGTGTCTTGTGTGATCGTGGAGTTCTGAACTGTATAACAGATTTATCACACTAAGGTGAAGGTGAAGAAATGACGATGATACCATGACACAAAGTCACTGACTGCAGCATCACGCCCCTGTTCCTTCCCCACTACAGCTAAGGCCTGACGATCACTGCGTCATCAGCAAATTTTATAATGGGCCGTTTTATTGTTTACACTGTCTCATCCACCTAGGCCTACCTCATAAGCAACCTGTTATACTTATCATTCTATATTTTATTCCAGCACAGTTTGCGCTCAGCACCATTGCAGTCATATGTTTATCTTTGTTAAGCTTGCTGTCTTTGTTTTAGCTGAATGTCTATTAGTGTGTATACATTGAGACAGTGAAATAGCTTTTTTATGTACACATACTTAAAGCTGATTCTGATTTTTTTAAACTACTGTGTGGCCAAATAAACAACATCAGGGAAGCGTTTTCCACCAATCTACTGACTCTGCATTAGACATTTAAACTGTGAAGGGTCTAAAAATACCAATAATATTATCTTGTTGAAAATGATTGAAAACGCATAGTCACAACTAGGTAAAAGTGGTTTTATCCCTGAGAAATACCACAAAATACACATATCCTTCTGTAAATATGTAATTGTTCATCATATGAAATACAACATTTTCTTATCTGGTATTACATAATGTTTTCACATCTCTGAGCAGGCCCTTTGGGGTTTTGAGGTTTTTTAGATGTGAAAGAAATTCCAGAAGTTATAGTACACTTGCTCGTTGTTTAGACTTGCATAACAGCGGCTGAATCTAATATTTCTTCACTTGTGAGCTGTGATGCAGGAAGAAGCTGTGTCATAAAGTCTGGATTTAACCTGACTGAATTCACACTGTCTGTAGGGGAAGGGCTACAGTAATGTCATATTTGTATTATACACAGAGAGTGCTGAATGAAAATTTAACAAAACACTACATTACTAAACATGCCTATAAACATAGTAAAAGTATATATTAAAGTATATTTTAAGTGTGTCTGAACTCACTCTGCCTGTACAGAGACAAAGATATACCTGGTGAATAGGTGAATAGGCTTAAACAAACAATGCTTTTTTTTACCTTTTGACAGCAGGCTACCTGTTTTCCCCCTTTATCTAGTCGTTGTGCTAAGCTAAGCTAATTAGGGTCGAAATGAATTTCTGATCTGCTGCTACAAACTCCCATTTTAAATTAAGACTTAAAACTTTTCTGTTTGCCACTTCTTGTTATTGCATTAAAATCTGTAATCATGTCTTTTACTACACTGTACCTATACATTGTACTTGTTATCTCTTAGAAATATTTGTTCCATTTTAGCTTATCTGAGTCTGCTATTTCTTTTTTATTCATTTCAAAAATCTTGTATTCCTTGTGTATCTTTTACATCTTGTCTTAATGATTATAATGTCACATTTAAACACTTGAACTGCCTTGTTGAATATATTTACCCACAAATAACCCCCCATGTGTATAATACGTAGGGTGTGCTTTAACCACAGTGACATGTTATTGCCCTTCCTCTGTGTGAATTTCTCTTCTTTAATTGCTGCTGAGTAATGTTTTCTCTCCTGTTGGCATTAGGAAATGGAGTGTCTTTCACTGTTCAGCAGCACTTTCACATCCCATTAACAGTTATCTTTTTTTATTAAATTGGAGGAAGTGATAAAATGTAGAAATGCCATAATGGAGTTGCTGAAATTTTATAATATATGAAGAAATGTCTCATCATGTTGTACTTTTACTGCTGTGGAAAACAGCCGTTAAAAGCTAAAACGGTCAGCATTGATTGATGTTAATTGTGTTTCATATCATCTTAGACTGAAACAGGGGTAGATCCAGAATCCATTTTAATTTGAGCAGAATAATATTTGAGCAGACAATGATATTATTAGGCTATAGCATGCCAGACAAGTTCAATTGGGTTCAGAGGCGACCTACAATTATTGGGCGCATGTTTGTCTATGTGTTCTTTTTACGGGGGATGTATGGGGGTGTTGAATGACAGCATGTGTTGTGATTTATTCTTTGTAGCCTAACATGCATATGAGCTGCTGCACAAACTGGCAACCCTTTGTTTTATCTGGCAACCCCCTCTCTTTCCTGCTCGCTGTCTGATCGCTGGCCAGCAGGGCATGATGTTGGCCCGGGAGCGTGGGTTTAAAACCCAGCATGAACTCCTGAACAGTAGCTCACACAGAGGTTTATATTTTATTGTATTGTTGTTTTTGATGCTGGCAACAGTCGTGCACCTCCTGTGTTCACTAGGTTGACGTGTGATTGATACAAAATGTGTTCTTTTAACAGTGATAAATACTCAAAGTAAATTACAGATAGGCTACTATAACCACACAGTACATGAACACAGTCAATCTTCAGAACAATATGTATTTGTAATGTATATACTGTGGAAGAAAAAGTTCTCTCAGGTCCAATTCTGCGGCTGGTTCAGATGAGTTTTATTCACTGCGCAGTGGAGACAGAAGTTCACAAGAAGAGGTAATATTCTCTCTGACCTGAAGGAGTTTCTGGCCAGGGTTTTTTATACAAGGTTACCGGAAACAACAGAATAAACAAAAGCTGAGAAGACATTCAACTCACAAGTCTGTCTGAATAGATTTGCATAGGCTCAATACTGTCTGCTCCAACTTATCAAAAGTGCTTTGATTAGTTAATTAGTGAATCTCAGCTGGAGCCAACCTGGGCTCAAAAAAAACAGGTCTCACTCAGTGGCCATAGTGAAATGCGTCCTCTTAACACTATAAGCTAGAGAAAAGGCAGATAGACATAATTAAATCAGGAGGCACTAAAAGTTTGTTGATCAGGTAAAAGAGCATGTACTTACTCAGTGAACAAGAAAGAGAAAATTAAGATGAGACTAAAACTATTAGGTCATTCATTTTCTTCTACAATACAAATTAGGGAACTACCCCCAATTGTACTACTTTCAAGCTATAGTGCATAGTTTCTGTTTTATAGTTGCTGGTAGCCAAGGAGGACATGGAGGATTAAAAAAACATGATGGACTCTTCAGAAGAGGTAATTATCATCACTTGAGTATCTGCGCGAGAAAGTCACCAGATGACAACAATTTCTAAACATAGCCATGCTGAGAAATACGGAGAGTGTTGTGTGGAGCTGATAGTCTTAATTAGCTTTGTATCAACTCATTTGGCAATGGCTTGAATGTAACGGACGTTCATTAATATAAAAAAGTTACGCACTAAAGCTTTCAAGTATCACCTCCATTCAGCGCAATGACCTGCGTTATCAATTTGTTCAAGTTGTTGATGGGCATAGTTGTTGCAGGCCTCTCTGGTAAATTTGGTCATCCAAAATGTCTCACTTGCATCAATGAGTTCCTCTTTGTTTTGTGACTTGGCTTCACGTCACACAAAGTCCTTAAGGGAATGACAGACAAATTCAGTTGTGTTCAGGGTAGTTACTCTTTCAAAAAACAGTAACTACCCTTCTGAAAAACAGTAACTACCCTTCTGAAAAACAGTAACTACCCTTCTGAAAACAGTAACTAATCATTTGTTACTTTTTCAAAAACAGTAACTAATCATTAACTACCTATTTTTTTGTGTACCTTATTGTAAAGTGTTACCATTCTTTTTACAGTGATAACTACTCTAAGTAAATTACAAACGTACGCTACTATAACCACACAGTACAATAACACTCAAATCTTCAGAACAGGGTAAAAGTAAGATAAGATAAGATAAGCCTTTATTGTCTCCTATAGGAGAAATCATCATCTTGGGCATTCGAGAGAAACGAAATGGCGACACATCGCGCATAAACACACAATAAACATACAGTTAACCTACATAGAAACATAATCATACATTATCTCATCCAATGCTTCAATGAACATCTAAAAAACCTCACACAATACCCCTATACCTTTTCTCACAATCACAGAACAGAAGAGAACCCACAACACATCCTCCCCCTCCTATTGCACTTAATTTGTCATTAATAATGATTGCACATTTCCTGTTAACTCATGCTGTGGTCAATAACTTCTGTATTTATATATATATATATATATATATATATATATATATATATATATATATATAGCACCAGTACCCTATCAGGCATTGCACATCCTATAATCATAATGGTGAGTACCACAAATATTATTTATCAGTTAAAATTAAAATTAGTCACAATACATCACTGTGTGCCTTTGTTTGGGCAATCTGTATCATCCAGTGCAGTTTTTGCAATATTATGTATTTGCAATGTATGTACAAGGAAACTATGGTATAGTTGTTGCAGGCATCTCTGGTAAAATTGAGTAATCCAAAATGACTCACTTGCATCAATGAGTTCCTCTTTGTTTTGTGGCTTGGCTTCACGTCACACAAGTCCTTTAGGGCATACCAGACCAGTCCTATTTAGTTCAGATCAGGCGGCCTACAATAATTGGGCTCATGTTTCTGCATGTGTTCTTATTCTGTATACTCAGCTGCTCATTCAATTCTACTTATTGGTCACTTGTCCTCTTGACAAAAAACCCACAATATGACATGGAATATTAGCCACAATAGGCTAATTGTTAGCCCCCCTTAAAAAAAGAAAAGAAATAAAACAGAATCATAAATTGGAAAAAAAAACAAAACAACAAATGTCTAGTAAAGAAAAAAAAAATCAATTACCCCAACCAAGCACTCTCCTGTTGGTTGGTGGTTTCACCTCTCTTTGGAAACACTTTGAACTGTTTTATTGTACAGTTTTTACATATAAATGTCCCTGAATAGACTAAAGTTTGAACAGTACAATCTAACTCAGAGATTGTCAATATTCTTTCAGCCAAGGCCTCCTTACACGATAGAGAATGTACCTGCGACCCCCTCATGTATGTCCCTTGGATTAACACACCATATAATCTAATACCCTGTTAGAAAGATATTAGACATGTATTAAACATTTTTGCAGATTGTAAGAGTTATAGATTTGTTGGATTAGAACATTATGTAGGAGCTATTCTAGATTCAAAACTTAAAATATTATCTATTCAACTATGAAACCGCTCGTAAAATAATAAAATAAAATAAAAACTATATTATGATCATTTAAATAATAATCTGGACACGTTAGAGTTTAAATTCCTACCTAGATAATGTTCAAACCCAATAAATAACCCTCTTAGAATCTGCAAATATGTTTAATACATGTCTTATATCTTCTTATTATGGCTAATTTTGACAAGATGACAAGTGACCTATACTGTATATAGAATTCAATGAGCATCTGAGTATACAGAATAAGAAAACGTGCACAAGCATGAGCCCAATTATTGTAGGTTGCCTGATCTGAACCCTACGGAGCCCTCCTGGGGTCAGCTGAGAAAAGAAAAACTACACCGTGCACACAGAATAAAAATCTGTTCCCTCGGTTTCAAAAACTGTGAGCATTCATAATCCATGCCCTCGGTTTTATAAAAGAGAGCAAAGTTAGAAAGATATTCACAGATTCGAACTTCTGGGATCAATTACTCTATAGCAAAATAACATTGGTCTCTACGAGCAGCCGGCGATGAGACGGCAGTAAGACGAGTGCTTAGGGACCGTCTACAAACTACAACACCGACATAAAAATATTTATTAATTTAATGATTAAATAAGGTAGTGTCTCCAAACTTACCTCAATTATAAATTGTCTCCTGCTAGTTGTACTACAGCACTTACTTTTAAAAAATAAGTTTGGAGACACTACGTTATTACTAATATACAGTCTATATGGTAGAGACCAATGTTATTTCTCCAGGTTGGGGGACGGCTCGTTTTGATGAAACTTAGTTTGTAGCTCGTTGTAAACTTTACTATGTTAGGAAAGATGCATCGTTTGTGATATAATAACATTTCACTATAGAGTAATTGATCCCAGAAGTTCGAATCTGTGAATATCTTTTTACTTTCTAACTTTGCTCACTTTTATAGAACCGAGGGCACGGATTATGAATCCGTGCTCACAGTTTATAAAACCGAGGGAACGGTTATTTTATACTGCACTGGTTTTTTTTTCTCAGCTAACTCGGGGCTCTCGATAACTAAATTGAACTGATCTGTCATTCCCTGAAGAACTTCATGCGACGTGAAGCCAAGCTACAGAACAAAGAGGAGGTAAGTGAGACATTTTGGATGACTCAATTCTGGTTATCTAATAATACAATAATATAACACTTTGACAGAGGCCATTCTGATGTCTGAGTAATTAACATTTGGTAATTCATGTACATTTTACTGGTAAAACTTGTATTGAAAGTAAAATTATGAATGCAGGAATATTTTTACACGGAGGTATTGCTACTGGATCCCAACATCCCTTCAGTCATCTGCGACTACATTAATGTTCGATTTGGGGTAACTGTAAGGATATCTATCACAGTAAAACCTTTGGCATCCTATGGCTCGATACAAACGTCGGTGTGGGTGAGCTGAGCTGGAGCACTGGAAGGCGTGGTGGTTCCCTGGCACCCTAAATCCTCTGCTGAGCTCTTTCAGGGAGTTGTGGTGAATGTAATTTAATAGGCCTACAATAAGAACAATATGAGAGATGTCCAATTAATGAACCCCAAGATAAAACCTTTCTAACAGCAGGTTTCTACATTGTACTAGCCTATACATAAACAAAAGGAAGTTTCATCAGATTCCGGTGTAATTAATAGGCCTACTAAATTGTTATGTCCATATTTTTCCCTCACCGTATCACTTGCTGATGACTCGCTAACATCCTGCAAAACCAGTTTGACAAGCAAATTTCCCAGTGATGTAAGAGGACAGGAGTGGCGTCTGTGGGATTTCTCAAGTGCAATATCCAAACCACTTCCTAAAACGGCTGAATCTTAATTCTACACCCACACCTAGTCACATGTGTGCTACAAACCTGACGTAGGCCTACTGGGAGCAATAAACAATGAGCGGACATTTCATCACTGTGTGATTAATGTTACTGTTTGTATGATAGAAAAGCAGTTAATGTTATCTGGTTTGATGGTAGACTGGTTGACACCAGACCCTTCTCAGTTTTGCTGGGTTTTCCCAGGCTAGTTTGATGGCCCTCAGGTGAGTAAAATACTGCTTCAAATAATATTACACACCAATGAGGAAAGAGGAAGGAGAACATACTGGTGAATTCCTTCTCCTATTAAAGGAGAATTCCGGCCAAGTTTTACGTTAATATTGATCGCTATAAATATGCGAGTACAGTCGATAGAAAAAAAAAACGAGCCGAATGCAAAATTACGAATTACGAAGCAGCTCGATTGGTTGGGGTTAGGATACCTTACGTTCTCATGGACGCCTGGCCAATAAATGCTATTGAAGGGCGGGTCTTGGCATGGCCATAGTGGGATTCGTAATATCGCGAGCCGAATCGGTGTGGTCAACACGTATACGTACGCAGCTACGTACACGAGCTTCCACTTAGCTAAAACGGCAGTTGTCGAAAGGCAGTAAAAGGTAATACGAGTCAAAAATATAACTGGATACATCAATCAATTATACAGTAAGTAAAATTAAAATGGCGAGTTAAAATGAGACCAATGATAAAAGCATCCCAAAAATGACTGAAACCCTTAAACAACCATATGAGTCTGGTACGCTGCTACACTAGACTGCTGACCTTGTGATTCTGTCTCTAATTGCTCATATATAGTTTCTATTTTTTACTTTTATTCTTATTTTAGTTTTATATTCTTCTCATTTTAATTTCTCTATTTATCTGTAGGCCTACTTATTTCTGTCCTTCTGATCCTGCAACAACTGAATTTCCCTTCAGGGTATCAATAAAGGCTTATCTAATAATCCAACACTAAATAAACTTTATACCTTTCTTTCAACCTGAAATCAGTTGGACAGTGACAACAAGTGTCGTGGAATATAAAGAAAAGTCTAAAAAGTGTAGAAGTCCTGAGAGGAAATCAAATCGATCCCAAAGGTCCATAGAGAAATATATCTCAGCTTTATTAATAACTTTCTTCATCATCAAAACTCATTAAGACAGAAATTATAAAACAGTATTTACACCTTGTTTCTCTGTTTGTTTGTATTTAACTTAGAGCATTCCAGAGAGAATGAAGGACAATGAGTTTTTTTCCCCAAAACTCAAGTCGCTCCTTTTGCTCTGTTCCCAAGTTAAATTAATGACAAAAGTATTTCCGTTTACTACAATAACAGACAGTATTCGGATGTAAAAAAAAAAAAACGAGAAAATAAAATAAACAAAGATTTACAGGCATTCACGCAAATACACAATTAACCGAGAGTACGATTTGAAAACAGGTGAGGGAGAAAATTTACAAAATGAACCTTCCTTTGAAATAGGTGTGTGTGTGAGTGTGTGTGTGTGTGTATAATTCAGGAATGTACACACACAAAAGTCATTAAAGATAGTGAAAACCACAGAATGGTGAGTCAGTGAGCTCATTTCAGAAGCTTTTTGTTCCTGTGAAGACAAGACAGCTAAAAAAGAAAGAGAAAAAAAAAAGCTTTGTCATGTTTAGGAGTCAGCATAGATGAGGATTATGACATCCTGGTTAGTAACAGTATTGCAACAGAAGCTGAACTGACAACTTTGGCAATTTTGTGGCTTTTTTTTTAGGACAAGAGTGCTTTCCTCGCTAAAGTGCTTTTATTTTTAAATGACAAAATAGTCCGGACTATTTCAACTTCCTTCAATCCCCAAAAATGGAGAACAATAAATGTGGAATTCTTGTTTAAAATATATAAACACAAACATTTCTCAGAAGCAGAGGTGCTGTATGCAGAATAAACCCCATTGGTTGAGTTAAACATCAGCACCTTTCAAAATAAAATCACTATAGCTTTATACTCCCTGGGCTTTATTTAAGATAAAAAGAGGACTATTTTGTCAGTAGTTAAAGAATATATGCCATTATTATTGTCCAGTGCCAGTCCCATTTGTGACCTCAGCACTCCGTACATTTCTCAGTGATTCAGTAAGAGTGTTTGCACGAAATTGAGAGGAAAGATGAGCTCACAGACAGGCTCGAAGTTATGCAATGCTTTCGTGAGTAGAAACTAATCTTTAAATACGACATTTCCACTGCACCGGATAGGCCACAAGCCACAGCGTGCCATAGCGAGGGGAAATGTTTAAACTTTGATTTGGTCCTTGGCAAACATTGTCTGGAAGAATACGGGGACAATGTACGAGATAACAAAAATACATTTTAAGATTTTAAGAAAAATATTTCCTGCAAGATTTGTGCGGCGATAGACATGTGACCGAATCACAGAATACATATTGAGTCACGAATAGCAGCATGCTATCAAAGTCTCATGGGAGCTGTAGTTTTTGAATGCTAACAGTCCAGTTCAGTAGACCCATTTGTCATTATTAACATTACGACATATGAATATTATGGACATTAAACCCTGGAGAAATATTGCTGGTTTTCAAAATGAAAGAAATCCTTTATGAGAAAATAAACTGAGGTGCAGGGACTTTGGCTCCGGACATTAGCGAGCTAGCTTAGCTTGATATTACAAATTCAAACTAGCTCATATATTAATTTACGCAAACTACTGTAGCCCTCTAAACAACAATGTGAGCCAATAGTTGACTATTTTTATAATTATTGTATATTTTACATTGGTTTAGTTTAGTTTTATTCGATCATAAAACATTCTACATAATCGCTTGTCAGAAAAAAAAACAATAGGTCGCAAAATGCATAAAGTGCATAAAAAGGGTCATTTTAGTTTTTATTCTTATTTATATTTGTCCTCCTTGCTAGTCAGCTATATTTGGCTGTATCCTTGGCTTCACCCACTGAAGTTTTACTCAACCAATAATATTACAAAAAATCCAATCTGCTGTGATTTTAGTGTTGTGGAACTCCACATTGAAATATAATTAGTGTAATTGTGAACATTTTCCAGTAAAAAGAAAATAGATTGGACAGTACCACAGTGTATTGAGGCATCAGGTAAACTGGACACCAGACTCAAACTAAAGTGTTTTTAAGGCGGAGTAAAACGAGCTCAGAAAGTCCCATAAAACTTCCAGAGTTCAGGTTAAATAAACTGGCAGTGACTTTAAAAGGTCCCATGGCATGACAATTTCACTTTATGAGGTTTTTTTAACATTAATATGAGTTCCCCCAGCCTGCCTATGGTCCCCAATTGGCTTGAAATGGTGATAGGTGTAAACCGAGCCCTGGGTATCCTGCTCTGCCTTTGAGAAAATGAAAGCTCAGATGGGCCGATCTGGAATCTTCTCCTTATGAGGTCATAAGGAGCAAGATTACCTCCCCTTTCTCTGCTTTGCCCGCCCAGAGAATTTGGCCCACCCATGGGAGAGAGACATCATGGCTTTCAAATGAGAAAAGAGACTTCAGATACAGTATTAGGGGACCACTAAGGCCTATATAAAAGCATCCAAAGAGCACCATGTCATGGGACCTTTAACAAAGTAATGTCCATGTTAACTGACAAAGCATCGAGTTCAGCTCAAATAATTGAGTCTTGTAGATAAATCATTCGCAACCTGTTAACAAGACAAAACACCAGGACAACTCAGACCCACAATGCATCAGCCCATAAACCAACTTGTCTAATTATTCTTTAGATTATCACCGCTCGTGTCTTTGGCAGAAAATTGTCTTACACTCAAAAACATTAAATCAATTATCCATTACTTCTTTAGCAAACTTTCTGCTTGCTTAATTTTTTAGCCAATATGTTTATATCTGGGTTTTGGAAACATTCAAAAATATTTCACGTACTGCAAAACCCTAAAAACCTACTGACTCAAAAGTACAGCAAGTTACTTTTCTCGGTCTTAAAAATAAATAAATAAAAAAAAACTTGTGACATTTAAGCTTTCCCCATGTAGGAAAACCTGAAAATAGTCATTCCAATTCATTTGAAAACATCTTTTTTTTTTTAAGTTTTCCCACACTAAAAATAGAAATACAAATGCTTCAACATTCCTCCTTTAGGACATGAGGAGTCCTGTTTCGGTTGCAGAATGAATTATATTTTCTGTGGAACAGTGAACAAATAACAAGATGACCACATATTTCAGTATGACCACAACAGTGCTTCAGTAGTTTTCCTTCCACAGAATTTCACACCATTTGCTCCTTGACAGAAGTGGAATTTGCATTCTGGTATATGTAGTTGGAAATCAATCTCTACCATTGATGTCTCGTTGTGTGAACGCCGAACATCTTCGCAGGAATAACAAGACTAGAAAGCAGTCCTTTCTCTTTGGTTTTAAAAACATAAAATCAGATGAATTATTCACTTTTCATGTTGTTTATCACCAAAAAAAAAAAAGCCATGAAACACCACTGTGGTTCTGCTAGAAATCAATCAAAGAAAAATCCGTCAAAAGACAAAAAAAAGTTTTAGAAAAGATATTTCCTTTAAAATCTCCTCAGTAGGTACAGTAAAACACAACTGGAGTGTGTGCAATTCTGTGAAATAGATGCATTGTGATAATCATAAAATATACAACATTGTTTCCCACAAAGCTGAAAAAATGTGGCCAATGGCAGGGCTGAACAGTGTGTTTGGCTACAGAAATACAAACAGTAAATGTTTGCTGGGGGATTTGGGGGAAGGGGTGAATGCAGCCCTTCCCCAAATCTGATTTACAAAAAAGGAAACCCAAACATAACCACTGAATGCAAAGGAACATATAACATGTAAAATCTCACGAGGCAAAAAATGTCCCCTTATTGACAATATAATATGTACATACACATCGAACTCAATAAATAAAGTCTCAGATTTCTTAAAGTATTTTCTAGTCAGAATGTGAATGCTTCCCTCTTTTGGTTTCTGTTCCCACCAAGTCTGGTGATGGCCATTTTGGTCACACACACACACACACACACACACACACACACACACACACACACACACACACACACACACACACACACACACACACACACACACACACACACACACACACACACACACACACACACACACACACACACACACACACACACACACACACACACACACACACACACACACACACACACCCCTCTATGAAAAATGTAGGAAAGGACTCAAAGTGCTCTCCAACATCGACCACCTTTAGAAAAACGGATTCCTACACGCCCCCCCCTATACAGATCTGTCATCAGTGGAACATATTGATTGTCTTAGTCACGATACAGACTGGCTGTCTATTGCTGCTAAATCTCTTAACAACTCTGGGATAAAGGCTCTGGTCTATTAATGATTCTATCCAGGACACAATAAGGGAAAAAAAAGAAATCTAGAAATCTAACCCAAACCCTCCCAAAAAAAAAAAATTGTCATGTGTGTCCGTCTCTCACAGAATTCATCAATAAATATCTAACTATGAATTTCTATGGAACATAGTATATTACTTTGTTTGAACTCTGCTGACATGCTGCGGTTGTCTTTGTCTACTAGCTGTATGGATTGGGAGAAGGGATGCAGGTTGCTACACATGCGGCGGTGGGTTTGGTTTGTGGCTTGCGGTTGGACCGCACTCGCATAAATGTATGTACGTCGGCAAGAGCAGGGGGAGAAGGAGGGCGGAGTCTCCCTGAGTCTCTCATTAGGGAAAGTGAATTGGAAGAAACACACACACACACACACACACACACACACACACAGAAGGAAACTCGCAAATTGACTGACGAGGATGGGTGAGAGAGAGGAGCTTTCTGGTCCAGACAAGCAGGTCCTTCAGATCTTTGTCATCAGTTAATACACTAAGGAGCATGTGCTCACGCACGCACGCACGCACGGCACGCACGCACGCACGCACGCGCACACACACACACACAGACACACACACACAGACACAGACACACACTTCTGTCGACGAACTACAACAGATGAGTGTTTGCGGTGAGTCTTGAAGTTCCCACAATAAAAACGGGTCATGTCTGTGTGTGTGCATGTGTATGTTTAATCCTTGAATATTTACACAATACGCATGCACATGGCTTGTCTATTGATGTCCATGTGTCTGTATTCCCCACTCTCTCTCTCTCACACACACACACACACACACACACTACTCACTCACTCACTCACTCACTCCTCCTCCCCTCCTCAGCATACATTCAAGCGTAGTAGTGCATGCGTGCAAAAGGAGTGTGTAGGGGGTCAAACGCTGTTTCCCAGCTGGCTGTGGTGGTTGGCTGTGTGCGGTGAGTTCTGCTCGTTGAGAAGGAGAAGCGTTGTCTCGTCCGGACCGTTCTCCGTAGGCGTGGAGTCTGCTCCCAGGTCCGTGATGGTGATGGTGGTGTTGGCGGTGGCGGGGGGAGTGGTTTGATCCAGGTTAATCGTGTTGTGGCTGCTCTCTGGGGACTGGGGCGTGCTGTCCAGAAGGGACGCCATCAGACCGTTCTGGTACTGGGCCCGTGTGACCTGAGGGAAAGAGGGGAGACCAAAACTGAGAATTGTTGTTGTCTTCGGTCTACCAGAAGTAAAGCTTAAAGTTAGAAATTTTGGGAGATACGATTTTTTTGCTTTCTTGCTGATGAATTAGATACAGTCAATACCACTCTTATGTCTGTAAAAAAAAAAAAAAAAAAAAAAAAATGAAGCTACAGCCTTATACTGAATAGACCGATATAACGAGATGTTATATCCATCTTCCAACTCTCAGCAAAGGAAAGAAGAAAGCTACATCTCTAAAATGTCAACCTGTACCTAAAGGAGTAAAGGATTTCTGAAAAATAATTATACTATACTACACTACAACACTTTATACCAGTAAGCACTGACTTAGCTAATTGGCTAATTTGCAGGTAAATAAAGGTCTAGGCATCTAGTTTAAAATGTGTCTATATTTGGTTGAAAATTGTAGTTGAATATAGATAAGCTTCATATATAATGACTAAGCAGGTAAACTTCATGTTGAAATGAACACTGTACATGCTGGTAAGAGGTTTTTTTTTCCCCTGGTATTGGAAGAGAGGGCACTTCAATTTGCTGCTGGTAAATACCGACACTGTAATGACAGTTGTTGGAGAAAGCAACTTTGGGACAGCCTATACAGATGGTGAGAGAACAGAACTTTTTATTTTCTAGTATTTTCTATGGCAGTGGTATAAATGCCCATACAATACAATACAGTTGTATATCCCTTCTTGGAGAATGTTTGGGTACCTCTACTATATCTGGTTTACACTATTCTATCAAAGATTAAAATGTATAACCAACCTTGACAAACTGCAGGTCAGTGAGAGCTCGGACATAGAAGTCGGGCGTGTACTGCTGCAAGGGGATGCTGCTGTTGAGCTGGCTGTTGCTGCCGCTGATGGAGAGGGACTCTGTCCGGTCGGCTCCGCTCAGAGAGGTTGTGCGGTTCAACCCGCTGACGTTAGATGGCGAACGAAACTCTACACGCACACGCGCACATATATATACACACACACACACACACACACACACACACACACACACACACACACAGAGAAAAAAGGTTATAACCACTTCTAAAAGACAAAATTATTCAGTCCCTCCAGAAAAACGCGATTATGCGATCGCATAATTCAATGCATAATCAGCCAAAGTCCGCATATTCATGCGGGGGCCGCATTTTTTCAAATATGACGCACTTTCGCCGCATAAATTGCCGATTTTCGCGCAAAATATGCGGTGCTTGCATGATTTCATAATCCCCGCATTTTCGTTGCAAAAAAGTCACATATATCTTAGCAGAAAGTTGAAAAAATGTTGCGTTTACTTCACACAAGAGCAGCCATTTTCCCCCTGTTGCCATGGAAATGTTATGAAGTGACGTAATTACGCGACGTGAACATCATCGAAAAGCAGGTGTTGGAGGTTGAATTTGACATGCACTTTGAGTCTCTTAAGTTGGTATCCAATAAGAAAGCTATCTTAATATCTGATGTCTACTCAAATTTCTTTGTTTAAGTGCTCCTGCTGTCTATATCATTAACGATTTTTGAAAGTCTGTCTCTTTTGTATCTTTTATTTCCCTCTGTTTAGACTATTACTTTTATTTTTACTTTAATATTATATTATTTGTATATATTTTTGTATCTTATTTGTTTACTTATTGCAATGAATGAATATCTGTAAACTATTTTTGGAAATTAAGTTTTAAAAAAGCAGGGTGTTGGGGGAATCACTTTTTCATCAAACCGCAGTTTTTGCAAGTTCCCGCAATTTTTGCAAGTTCCCGCAATTTCATCGCATAAAATTGCATGAATATCCCGGATATTCCATCGCATTTTTTAAAAAAACGTGCCACATAATCAAGGATTTTTGCCCACAACAATCACAAAAAAACTGGAAGGACTGAAAATGATGTGGTAAGGATCTATCAGGCCGTCCTGCATACATACAAATAGGAAACACTGTTCATCACTACAGGAAGCTGTGGCGTGGGCTTTACACTACTGTTTTAAAGCCATTCATGAATTAATGGCTCTATGATGCAGATCAACAGAGGACCTCGAGAGCACAAAATGCAGTGTAGGATTGAATGGAGGTTAATATTAATGATATGAATGACTAATGTGACACGCAAGGTATAATGAATGCACAAAATAACATCTAAAGAGGTTAAATCTATGAGAGCAAGAGAGGGCGCAAAAAGAAAAGGGTGTTAATGTTTAGTTATTTCAAACAAACTCATGACCATCTCTACTGTAGATACCCTTTGTTTCACTATCACATCAGCAAACTTGTGCCTCTCTAACACCCAAAGGCGGTGACACAGAAAATGTCCCAGTGGCATAACAAGCAGTGTTTAAAAGGATGACCAACACCAACCAAACTTGTCATCTACTCACATATTTACAAAGTAGAATTTTGTATTCGTAATGATGCAAACCAAGATATGGCTTAATAAAATAGGATTGAAATGGATTAAATACTGTAATACCTCAAAAGTAAATTCACTGTATTTAGGTTAGGACAAGATTGGCAAGTGTCAACTTGTAAAAAGAGAAGAATGCTTGTTTCACCAAAAAAAAAAAGAACAACCGCACTTCACACTCATGCTCTTTACCAGCTGCCTTGTATTATTACCAGTAGCTGTGAGTCTTCCAGCAGGGGGCCTCAGTGAGTCATAGGAAACTGTTTTACCTGGACACGTCAACTGCATTAGCTTTCAAAGAATTAAGCTAGCTAGTTAGTCCTGGTTATCTACGGCTAATGTCCTAGTTAGTGGTGAGATTCACTTCGCTAGGAGACAATATTTGTTATGTTGATATTCAATACAGTAATTCTTAAGAGCTAGTTGGCAACTTGTCTTTTATTTAGTATGTATGTACAACTTAAAACTAAAAAAAGCTTTTCCAGCTACAATTAGCACTCATGTGAGTCCTGTTTGACATGTAAACTTAAGAAAAATGAGATTGTCTAAACAACATATAAATATTTGTATTATTGAAGTGTGCAATTTGTTTACATCACTGTGAAAGCAGTAAGTGCAAAGTTGTTTACTTTAAGGAAGGTTTCTTGCTGTTCCATTTTCTCATCTTCAGTCCCATTACTCAACACAAACTGATGTAGACAAAAGTTTAATACTAACACACATACTATGACCTAACGTTTTCCAGTTTTTATTTTGATGATTACGTTTTAAGAACATATAATCTTAGGGCTGTGCTCAAAGAGGTTACCAAAATCCTGTACACCCCTTTTTATTTAAAAAAAAAGAAAAAAAAGAGAGATGTATAAAAAATGTGTGTGTGTATGTGTGTGTATATATATATATATATATATATATATATATATATATATTTGATTAACGTTAGAAAAGTTACCCGCTGGATCTTTAAAACTTAAAAAAGAAATCAGTGAAGGTTTTAAAGCAACCAAACTTCTACTTGTGACCTGGTGCACGCAAAGTGAGTTAGTGTTTTTAAAAATCCAAGTGGACCCAATTCCAAACACTCCTACCCAAATCCCACATTTTATAATGGAAAGACAATTATCTCAACATTTCCATTCATAATTACAAGACTGAGTCGATACAGGGATCACATTTGGAACTGGGCATTTGTGATTAAGAAAAGGAAAGATATTGGTTGTTTGTTTTTTTTAACTATTTGCTGTGCTCTAAAAGAATAAAATAAAAATAAGTACCTCATACAACCCCACTTCAAAATATCCGAACTATCCCTTTAAGTCTTGAAAACTAAGGTTTACACTGCACCATGAGAGTGAGGGACAGGACAACAATAACCAAAACTCCCAGGCTGCATCTCAATAGCTCCACATTCTCTCCTTCATTCCTTTTATTGATTTAACAGTTACAGTGATCTTACACCTGAATACTGACATAAAATAAACAGAGAAAGGATGATGTTGTCCTGTCCTTCTCCATTTTACCTTAGAGGTGCCGTGTGGCATTTTAAGAACTGCTGACGTTTTGTTAGATAAGCTCTTTGATCAACTTTCATACTTTGCAATGACTCGATTGGCGGCGTTTCACCCGTGCGTCTCCTCTGTACTCCTGTTTTCTCGTGTATATGCTAATACTGAAGTGATGTCAACCCATCATAAATTCCCAGAGCCCGAGGTGTCGACTTCAAATTGCTCATTTTGTCCCATCAACGGTTCAAAACCAAAAGATACTCAGTCATGAAAGACTATTAAAACCAGCAAATATTCACATTTCAGAAGCTAAAACCAGAGAATTTTAGACTTTTTGATTTTCAAAAATAACTCAAATGATTACTTGATTAATCAACTGAACGTTGCAGCTCAAATTGTTTTACTACAAGCAACATTTTACAGTTAAAAAAATAAATTGTGAGTGCTCTCTGTTGGACAAAAGATGTACTACAACACTGGCAACATATCTTGGATATTTCAGTACTGCAGTTTGTTGTTCCTATACTATATAAACACTACTATGATAAGCGGTAGAAACCAAAAAGTAGATCATCATCACTCTGCTTTCTAACAGAGTTTAAGCAGACAAACCTCTTCGGGACAAAGAAAATTTGAATTCAAATCGTACAGTAACATGAACGCTCACCTACACCTACAAGTGTTTGCTAAGAATAGATGGACTTGCCACCTTCTCACTGCTTCCTACTCACCTGCTCTGCATGCGTAAAACAGATATCTTTTGGTTGAACAAAGAGCTTATTTGGCAAAAATGAGCTGTCGTCCTGAAACTCTTTGCTGTCCGTAAAAGGGTAAACCTACATTGAATCACACGGAAAAGGAAACTACTGCTACGCTGCGGTCTGTGAGGTGAAACCTTTGGCCACAATTATTGATATCACTGCAGGTATTTTATCACTGATTTGGGTGTATATGGAAGTGCAACCCATAATAAATAATAATAAATCCACTGTTTCAACCCATAAAGAGCAGTGCAAACACTATCTTCTGCCCTCCGTGATCAGGCTTCAATTTACCTTTTGACACATTTCTAAGGCAACAAAAATTTCAAAGCCACATCTGGCGACTCAAGAGCCAGGCCCGCCTGCCCACTCAAGCTCCACCCACCCTCCCCGGAGCACCAGCCCATCCTTGGTGTTAAAAAGGACCCAGACATGCCGGAGTTTACCTGGCCACCGAGAGAACAGAGAAAACCTTTTAAAGGAGCTGTGGCGAGGACGAGGTGCAGCCACTGAGAGGAGAAAAGGAAGGAGGCAGGAGGAGGTGATCGATGGGACAGAGGGAGGAGGGGGGGTTAAAGGGGAGGGTCGGAGAGTGAGACACTGGGAGACACAAAGACAGTCATGCTTCCAGACTGGACAAGGACATGCAAAACCATGGAGAAATTCTCCAATGGAAACATCACACAGATTGCACTGTAGAAAATGACAAAAGTTTGATGAAATGGTTGAATAAGGCTGATGATGTTGAGAAGGAAGGAAGGAAGGAAGGACGGAAAATGAAAACGAAAAACTATGATTCACAAATCTTTTTGCTCTCTACCTGAAGCACCTGCAATAATGAGCTGTTCAGTGTTGAGATGAAAAAGAAAGGAAAGACAACATTGGTGTCTTTCCAGGTCGTCGTCGTGTCAAATTAGTTGTTCAGGGCCTTAAACTGCTGCCATAAGCCAAACACACTGAACCCCAACCCATCATTGTGTTGGGGTTTTCACGACCTACATGACACGAAACTGTAATCAGGCATTTTTTTTATTATCCATGTTTAAAAAAACTACAGTATCACTCGTGCTTTTATTTATTAGTATAATTTGCTTTTTTTCTGTTCTAGTGCCAATACAATATCTGTAGCAAAAAAGAAACTTTTTTATTTAAAAATGACTTTAAACTTCTTAAATGTCAAAAAAAACAACTGTTGTGCAAGAACTTTGTCTTAAAAATTGGGCAAATGTTTGATATAAATCAGTAAATATCTATATAAATATATATACATGTTTGACCAGGCATTCAGTGCTAGCTTCCAGTCATTTTTGTCAGCTCCACAGAGCATGTCATAGGTGTTATCAAAGACAGGAGGAGAAGGCCAAAATCTTTTGGCGTGCTAGTCTTTCTGTCATGAGGACACATGACGCAGGATAAACTGTAGCAGACAGAGATTTGGAATAAAAGAGAGGGAAAGAGCTTGAAAAGTAGACCGAGACAAGACAGACAGACAAGCTGACAGCTGAACCCAGCAACACAATATGGAGGAAAACTTTGTAGTGAGGGGAGGAGTTCAAAGGTCATCAACAAAATCCACTTACAACACATGAACCCTCACAAATCCCTCAGAAAAATCAAACTAAACCCTCTGTTAAATAAGACTCTGTCTGTTATATCATTCCTAATGGGACTTTTTAAATTCTAGTCCGACTGATTAATTCACTGTTGTCAGACGTTCACGAGCAAGTCGAGGTCAACCACAGGACGATGGTGTTAGACAAGTGTGTGTCTCTGTTTGCACGTTAAATCTGATATATTTTTTAATTACGTGGACCAGTTGCCCCGTGTTTACCACTAGTTTATCAGATGAAAGCATATCGTTGACAATCCTAAAAGTTCTCAAATTTCCGGTACTCACTTAAAGTCATATGATGTACAATAACTTAAAGTTGCAAATAACTTAATCTTTGCTGTGTTGTGCTGCATTTTTGCTTCTATTGTCTGTAAACTGTGCTGCTATTCTCTTTAAAAAAGCAATACCCTGATCTCAATAAACTATTCTGGTAAAATAAAGTTTAAGTTTTGCCTTTTTTGGCAAAGAACAATGGATAAAAATGAACATGCATCTCTCTTTTGATTAATGAGGACCGTCTCCGTTAATTAACAAAACAAATGAGCAAGACTTATTCGTGGGTACACACTGTTTCATGTAAGTTGATGTAATTTGGGTACAGATGTGTATAAGTGGCCACCTTCACGCTGATCACCAGATGGGGCTGCTTAACTGGATCTGCAGTTGGCCGTAGCAGCATTTCTCCTTACTGTCCCTCATTCAATCTGCAGCTGTTCAACCTGCTTTATATATTTATGAGTGATAGCCACAATGTTTTAATCAACTGCAATAAAATGTCCTGCAGAGAGATGGTATCTTTAAGGGCCGTATATTGTATTTGCTGTATTAATAGGCGGTCCACAGGAGCACTTACAGAAATCCTAAGATGCAAAGTTGTAAAAAACAAAACAGCCCCACAATGTCCTCTCATGCTGGTGGAAGACATTTTGATGTAATGGATTGTGAATCAGGGTAAAATAATATACAAATCTTCCATAGTAGGTAAAAAACCTATTCATTTTTGGGGGGTATACTACGATATGCAGTAGTCATTCCTTAGAATTAACAGCATTAATGATGTTCAATCAAAATATTTTTTTTTATTGGTAATGTTTTAGTTGTTTTAAACTAAATTAAACTAAATAGACATTTATGGGAGCACAATAGTCTGTTGTACTCCT
Organism: Perca fluviatilis; assembly: GCF_010015445.1. NCBI lineage: Eukaryota > Metazoa > Chordata > Actinopteri > Perciformes > Percidae > Perca > Perca fluviatilis. Next base: position 31,416,620 of record NC_053117.1, read on the forward strand.
TTTTCCCACTATGTGGCAGTAGAGGTATTTAAAAGTGGATACATTACACTGAAAGTACTGATTTATAGATTCATTAAGGGAGAGGAGAGGAGAGGTTTTAGACTCACCCAGTGTGGGAGCATTGAGCGCCATGACACCGTAGTATGAGAAAGGTCCGGTCTCAAACTTCATGTTCTCGTTGCCGGCCTCCACTTCCACTCGTCCCTGAAAAGAAGACAACAGAAACAAACAAGGATGTTGTATGAGAAATTACAACTTTCAATAGCATTATTTATTATCAATAAATAGTCTATAAAATGTCCAAAAAAATATGAAAAATCCAAGTGTCCAAGGTGATGTCTTCAAATGTCTTATTTTTCCCTCCACCAGTTCAAAACCCAAAGATATTTAGTTCCGGCGCATTAAATTCTGACATTTGAGAATCTAGATCCAGCAAGTGTTTGGTAAATTTACTTAAATATGACTAAAATGGTTGTCAAAATAGATACATTTTCTGTTGCTCTGAATCGAAGACAACACTGATTACTAATTCTTATAAAAAAAGTCTAATACTGCCTTGAGACCCTGACTATTAGTTTGTATGAAATTACACAGTTTGGCCTCTAGAGTGCGGTGCAATCACAGGTCAAAACAAGGTGGCATACCTTATTTATGTAATACTGAGTGCTCTCTGGAGAGGCTCTGCATCATTTGTGGTAGGAAACATGTTTACTTTGGCCTCTATTAGTCAATATTAAGCACTCAGGATTCACACATTTAAATAGAGATGTGGGATGATGTGACGCAAATGACGAGAGGAGGGAGGCGGACCTGCTAGAGGTTCTTTGTAGAGTCAGAGAGGCAGATGGGGTGGATGACAGAGGAGAGGACAGAAGGGGGTTAAGGAGGCCTCTGTGTTAGTAGAGTGAGTTGGCCTGAATCGGACTGCTGGAATGTGTGAACAGCAGCAACAACACAGCACAGTTAATCCACACTGTCATCCCTCCTTCCCTCCATCCTCCTATTCATGTCATCTGGCGACTTTCGCTTCCTTGGTTACTAGCAACTGTGTGGAGGAGAGGTGGGATGGGGTGGTGCGCGATCACTGGAGGCTTGTGTCATGTGGATGCGCCGACAGTTTTGTTGTCATTACTTAGAATTCCTCATGGGGGAGCTAGAACCTACGCACTATAGCTTTAACTCCAAAGTAACGTTTCATTTGAGTAATTTCAATGTGAGTAATTCCCTTGCAGAAGTTTATTCGTGGACTACAAACTCTGCCATGGGGGCTCATCAAGTCATGCTTGCTTAAACCTGTGCAACATAGTTTTTAAATTCAGGTTTTTAAGAATCCAATCAAATGCAAATGCACGCTGCAGGGATATGTACTTAAAATGATGCACAAAACATTTACACTATTTTCTTTTGATATAACATATAGCAGCCATAGAATCCATCACACCGTAGGTCAATATTTCACTATAGCAATAAAAAGTGTTGGAACAAGCAGAAACAGAATACATGTGTGAAGAAATGTTAAGAACTTTGTAGTAAAGTTAAAGGTAGAAATGAAGGATTTATGGATTTACAAGGTTGTATTTGTTTTTCTCTGTACTAGGGATGGTCCGATACAATTTTTTGCTTCACGATACCGATTCTGATACCTGAACTTGCGTATCGGCCGATTGCGAGTACTGATCCGATACCAGTGTGTCATATATTTTATTATGTTTTAACAACTGTATACTACTATCCCTGTATGGATGTGATATGATTTCTATCTCTGTTGTCGGTCTGGTTCAGGTTAAACTCTTTCTGAAACATGAACAAACACAAACAATGAATGCCACAGAACTTTCTTTTATTCTCCAGTTTGACAGTCAGTTATAACGGAAAAAGAACATAAATAAACTACTTTAACGTAGATTTTCTTTAGGGCTTTATTACCTGGTATCGGATCGGTGCATAAACTCCAGTACTTCCCGATAGCGATACCAGCGTTTTAGGCAGTATCTGAGCCGACACTGATACTGGTATCAGTATCGGAACATCTCTACTCTGTACTGTGTGTAAAGCCATCTGATAGACGTTTATAATTCCAGACTCGCAGATCACAAACAAACAAGGTCTCAACAACAACAAGACATTATATTTTACATAAACGGGTCGATCTAATAACCACCATTAAGTTCAATGTACGTTTCTCTTTAAGACCTACTGGAATGAACTGGTCGAGAGATTTACAAACATCAACGATCTAATGTAACCATCCTCTCGTCCAAATTTAGTTTAGAAACCTGGCCTGGATATTACAGGGAGGGGAGGGAGGGATGGATGGGGGGGTAGAAGGGTGGGTGGATGTATCTGTCACTGAAGTTACAAAGTAGGCTGCACCCATCACAGACGCTGTGCTGAATTAAGCTCACATGTCTCCGCTGCTCAACAGCGAGCGCTTCTCAACCGAAGCCAAGATCAGAACTAAAGTCTAATCCACACCAACACTACTCTGACACTGCTGATACATTTAAAGCACAAAGTCTGACTATTTTGATGCTTTATGATTCTCACACCAACAATTCTATTTGTCTGATATCATCCCACTAACTCAATGAACATGATTTAAAGTAATTTCCTCCACCATTTGGATGCTTACTGATAGTAGTACTGTCTTACTTACTCTCTCGAGGGTTGCCACCTACAATTATTTATATTCTTGATCAATCTATCCATTACATTCTCAATAGATCAATAAATGTTTGCCGTCTTTGCTTAATAAATGACTCATTATTGCAATCAACTAATTGACTAATCACTTAGCAACTCGCTAACTGTTGCAAACGGTCTTTATTTCACTAGGCATGAATGCCTTTGCCGGAACGCACTGGTCCAAATTCATCCAGTTACACACAATCACACCTGCTCAGTGGAACCACAGGCTTCTACCTTCGGCCGTTGAGTAATCACAGGTCAAATGCCTTGCTCAAGGACAACTTGCTGCTGAAAGGGGAGCAGACATTCACTGCAAACTTCCTCTGGCTTTTTTGCTTTAAAAAAAAAAAGAAAATCAACGATGGAAACTAAAAGGCTAATCTCCAAATCCCATACCTTTTACTTTTAGTGTGTACGGCAGCTGCCCTTACAAAGTACGTACTGTTGCATGCAGCATGCATACAATACATATAGTAGACATACTATTTCTTCATAAAATTGCGCCTTGAACTTTGGCCCATCTGGCTCATATATGCCGCACAAAGGATTGTGGGTTAGAATAGCCAGAAAAGCATGCTGGCTTGCATACTGCAAAATCTGACCAGATGTATTCCTGGTATTTTTGGCATACTGTATTTGACATACCATGTATTGGGACATACTAAATCTTTCTTCTGGTATACTATATAGTATTGTAGTATGGGTATTGGAATGCAGAGTTTGTCTTTCCAGTGATTTGGCCTCCTGATGTTTCTTTCATAATCCTACATCTGTCCATCTACTCCACTGGTGCCCCCCAAAAGTATGTAAGGTTTACAACAGCACAACTTTTTTAATTTGACACCTAATGATTAGGTTAAATCTCCTTGGCTCTGTCACCAGCTTTATTCCACTTAAAGTCTATCAGCAGATTTGGAAAGATGATAATCCCCTCTCAACATATGGTCAAACTCTGTGTGTATGTAAGCGTCGGCCGGGGTCAAATACTTTACTAAATACTGTAACTTGCCTGTAACACGTGCACCTACACAAAAACACATACATGCTTGACGAGCATGCAGAAGGCTGACTCTGGGCAATTCACAGCCGAGCCAGCTCCAGTGGGGCTGGTGTTTAATTAAAAAAGGGAGGCACGGGGGAGGGATAAGAGAAAGAATAGAAACAGGGGGAGGAGGAGGACAGGAGTGAGAGGTGTAAAGCCTGCCGTTGCTCCGGTCAGACCCGTTTTCCCAGATCTGCAGTACAGCTTGCCAACACTTGGAGCAATATACTGCACCAACATTGGGTTTTTATTTCAAAAAACAGGCCATGGGTGGGTCATTGTGGTCCACCACTGACTCAGAATTACACAGAATCAACCCTGGTCACAAGCTTTAATCATCTGTATTTCTTATGTCTCATATGAAAAACAACTGTGGAATATGCAGGATCATTTTTCTTCAGAGCCTCTGCAGTCTCAGCCGGTAACAATTGCAATAAAATCTGCTTCAAACTTGAATAAATAAAGCTGCAGCCTGTCACACATTTAATGATGTAAGACGATGAATGGTGTTCTGGCAGGCGGTTATATATATATATATATATATATATATATATGTCAGACAGTGTCAGACAGTGTGAAATAACATGAAGTCTACAACTTTAAAGCTACTTAAAGGGTAACATGTATGTTTAGTAGTTTAATGAGTTCCTGCTTGCGTGTTTTTGCGTGGGGGGGGGATCTGCACTGTAAGTGGCTCTTGGCCAAAGTTCAAGTCGTTATGACTCATAAAACTTGAGCACAAACTTTATGTCCCCGCTGAAGACTCTATCCATCAAACTGACAGACAACAGGGTGCTGATGTGTCATTCCAGCAACTTTCAAACACAGCCCTTATACTGTCCTTGTAATGAGTTGCTTCTTCAAAGCTCGACAGTTAGCTAACAGTGTAAAGTTCTCCAAAAAACACAAGGCATAACTTTTCTTGGGGTTCGACAAAGAAACTTTACTTTCGTTATTGTTTAATACTGTAACAAAGAGCAAAAGACAAACATAAATAAATTGAACCAATACAGATACCCATAGTGCAAACCCACAACTTATGGCATCAGAAAATGCTGAGTCATACTCTAATGGCCATGCCAACTATCAATTTAGTGATTTGACATAAGAAAACTCCAATAAATCAAAGATATGCCAAGTACAATTCCTTTTAACATTTTTTAGTAATATATAAAGTACTTACGGACAAACTGTGACCAAGGCAACAATGTAGGAAGAAAAATGCAGCAGGAGAAAACAGCAATGGCACTCTGCTCGGCAGCACAATCAATTGACTTCTGATGGAAATCTACAACTGAAAGTGAAACTTACCTACTACTGCTGCTTGTTAGCCAAAAGGGAGCACTGCTACACACACGATTATGTTAAAAAACCAAACTCTATCTTAATTTACTTCAGAGAGGTCAGATCAGCCCTCTTTGCCAAGGGGCTAAGCTTCTCCTCGGAACGCGTAGCTCCTATGTAGCCATTTTGATGCTAACAAGCCATCACCTCCTGTTAGCATTCCATTGACTACCATTCTTTTTGGCGCCACTTTGACAGCGAATAACTTTACATCTGAAGCGTTTAAAGACTATTTGTCGGTTGTTTATTTCTAAAGAAATACGACAATGTGTAAAAGGCTCCATTACCTTGTACCTCACGTTATGGCTCCGTAGAAGACGTTTTTGTAAAAATAGGCTAACGATTGTGTCATAACCAAGCGACTTATCCTCGCACAGTAGAGAAATTACCGTACAGTACAGGAGAAGCTCGCAGACAGTTTGACTCACATTAGCTGTTTAAGTTTAATTACTAATGTAAACTAGTTAGCAATAATTAGCCTGTGTCTTTGTTATCCCCTTACATATACCTACACTCTCAGTCTGCAAGATTGGGAATGATTGAGATTTCTCTTGGCACAGCTACCAGAAGACTTCCAACTTTCAGACAGGTTGCTCACGTCACATCTACATCTTCGAGCTCAGTTGGGGGCTGCGAAGTAACGCTCAGCTATCACCAGAAAAGTGCTTCTAATATCCTTCACTGGTCTCCGTCCAGAGCAATGGGATCTGTTGGTCCATTTTATATATGTCAATGCTCTTTGCTACCCTGAGCGATCATTTATACTAGACAGAGGACTCGGAGGAGATTTCTACAGAGCCGGCCCGATGCATAAGCTAACTAAGTGTCTGTTTAGGCCACCAGAGGGCCCCCAAAAGTTCTTAAATGTCCCACAAGAGAGCTTACTGTATAACATAACCGAGTGGCCCATAAACTCTATACGCAACTTGCGTAAGCCCTGCTTCCCCCTCGTCTGTCAATGTTTACAACTTCTACGAGTGGACGAAGCCGAACATTCCGGTCACGAAAAGAGAAAAAACACACACACCATGGAAGTAAAATGCAGGAACAGTAATCAGGTTAACTTGTGTTTCCTCCTCTCCAAGTTTGATGTCAGCTAACAGCTAATAGCTCAAAGCGGGGGTCTTTGAGAATGACTGGCCGGCTAGCTAGCGACCCCGGCAGGCACTAGTGGGCTGTCGCATCAGTTTGCGGAGCTTCTCAACTGTGAAAACGTCGGTGCAATTTGTGATTCACCATCAATTTTCATAAAAATGCCTATATTCGAAATCTACACAGTTGATTTCTTGCCTAAAAATTTTTAGAAGTGAATTAGTGATGAATTAGCAGAGTAAAACTGTAAAAAGCTTCCAGTTGTTTCCCACAGCAGTAAGCCACATTTGTTGTGACCATTCCAGCGCTTTGCATTTTGGTGTTGCGGTAAGAGAGGAAGACTGGTCTGATGCATACTGGAGATTTCTTCCAAATGAGTACATCCAGGTAGTTTGCATCAGTGTTGGGAAAGTTCACTTTCTACATGAACTATTTCAAAGTTCAGTTAACAAATTTTTAAATGAACTACTTCAGTTCATACTTCAAAATTTTGAACTAAAGTTCACAGTTCCAAAAATGAACTAGTTCATAGTTCTTTTTTCCATATGTTGCTTCAGTTCAACGTGCCGTTTCAACTTTGCTGTGGATGTGACTGAAGTGCGGATTTTCTTTTTGAAAGCCGGCGGGCAAAGTTTGCACAGAAATGTAAGATTTTTCCCATCCTCACCGACCTTGTCATAAAACTTGTTTAAATACGACGCCTCCATGCTGCTTTTTGTTTTGATGACGCATGCGGCAGTGCGACACTGGTGGTTGCTGTTGCCAGATTGGGTGTTTTTCCGCTACATATTAAGGCCTGTTTACAGTGTGTTTAGGCCGGGTTTTCGACTGGAAGGCTCTATAGAAATCTGGCACCTTGTTGAACGAAGTTAAACTGAGAGAGCCTGCCGTTCACAGACACCAGAATGAACGAGTTCACAGTAACCTGGTTTGCATACTGCATACTACATGCTACATTTTGGCCAAATCAGTACTGCTAGTATAGTATGTGGTTTCGAAAAATGATCAGCCGGGTCTGTCTATGTCTTGCTTGCTTGCAGCCACATCCAGGGCTGCGTTCTGTGACTCGGCCTGACTGAAGTGAGAGTGAAATAAAACTAAACGTTATCTATTACGCTTGGAAATGGGAAACGGTTTTAAAACTTCAGCTCGGAAAAGATAACCGCATTGTGCGTGAACATGCGTTCATTTGAGCGTGCACAGAATGAAACACTTTCCAGAAATAACCTCTTTTGGACCAGTCCAGACAATATATGGCAGCGAAGGCGCACATCATTTTAAAATCTATGATCTATTTATGATTTGCAGATTCTATGCTTAAGTTTGCCAGTGGAGGAGATGCTGGATCTTAAGCTAATACAAGGACAGACTTTGCACAATATTATTAGTTATTTGGAATACATAATAATTATGTGCTTCATAATATGGTTGAAATACAGACTCAGAACACATTTATTTTTGCTTTACAGGGACTTAAATAGGAGAAGACACTTTGTAGTGGAAGCTTGGATCAGTAAAAGTAGTGGAACTGGACCTCTAACAGACAGTGAACAAGGACGGAAGATATAAGTATTGGAACAGGGCCTCCATGGGAAAGGGAAAGACAGATCAGTTTGTATATTAACTGACTGGAAAATACAGTTCACAGATAAAATTAGGCAACATGAAGCCATAATACTTAGTATGTGTGTGTGTGTGTGTGTGTGTGTGTGTGTGTGTGTGTGTGTGTGTGTGTGTGTGTGTGTGTACGCACGTGCTACCAGTCTCAGTGTAGTGACTTGTGACCATGTGTTTGTCATAAAATGAGCCACTGACTTCAGTTAATGGCTGGTGTCAAACTTAGCAGTTTGTGCAAAGTCATTGTGTCATTCATGCAGTGACACACACAGATTTCTTCAGTGAGATGTAGCAGTGTGAGTCAGTGTTAACATACATCAATCTAAAGCCCGGTCTGACTCTTTAACGCACAACACACACACATACGCACACGCCACACACACACACACACACACACACACACACACACACACACACACACACACACACACACACACACACACACACACACTCCTTTTAAGTCCAGGAATATTTCTTATTCTCACAGGACTGATGTTTTTCCAGCTCTTGTCCACAACAGGAAGAATTGCTCACAAATATGTTGTGATGTAATTATCCTGGAATGCAACTACAACAACAGAGTTGCAATGATCAACCACGTACAGAACATTAATAATCAGTAATAATGTAGATAATTGTTTGGCTGCAGCTTTATTAATGTGAGTTTCTAAGTTTCATATTATTGAAATAAACTGTGTTTTGTTTTGGTTACACAAAATAAACATTTTATCATTTGATCATTAACTGGTAAAAAAAAGAAAGGTTTTCCTTAGATGGAGCCTAGCACATGATCTGGTGATAAAAAAGCAAATGGGCAGTGATATTAACCTGATTTTAACCTTGAGAAAGGCAACATACAAGATTGTATTTGTATTTTCTTCAGGCCTTTAATTTGTACATTTGGACTGTCTTCACTATTTGATGCTTGGTACTAAATAGGGAATGTAGTACGACCAGGAAACTTACAGAAACATACAAATAAAGGAGAAATGCTACAAAATAGTGGTATGATAAACGTTTATGAGCCTTCTAGAATCCCAAATGTTTTTTCCTGTTCATGACAAAGCGACTATAACACAGCTAATTTCATATATGGGCTAAACATCATTCCTTCCTTTCATCCAGACTAGATCTAATCAAAACATTTTTCAAATTCTTGAAATGGCCGAGTTTAAACGTTCATACATTTCCAGAAGCTGAAAACATAACAGTGATCTAACTCTGCCTGAGTAGACTGACTCTGTTATGTGAGAGTAACAGAGCATCTTTATAGACGCATGAATCATGCTGGTCATAAACAAACTGCCTGTCTGCAGACAGTGAAGACACACACACACACACACACACACACACACACACACACACACACACACACACACACACACACACACACACACACACACACACACACACACACACACACACACACACACACACACACACACACACACACACTATAAAAGGAGTGGAACAAGTACACTGTTTTATCTGTATCGGAGGTTTTTAGTTCTCATGAGTCTACCGGACTCCCACACTTTAGACATACATGATGCAAATAATACAAACACAGTGCAGTAGTTTTCCTACATTAATTCACCTCGGTCAGTCTGCCAGGTATGATTTTTAAGTGCCAAAGCAAACTTCTAAGCCTTATTAACAGTATTTACCAGCAGTCACTGTGTTACCGGTATTTAAACTGTATTGTCACAGCAGGAGCATTCATGGTTTCTGTTTAAAAGAGTACACCATAAATTTAGCATTGCTGCAAAATGTCATGGCAGCTGAGTGTCCAAAGTTTCTTTAAAAATGGGCGCCCGGGTAGCTCACCTGGTAGAGTGTGTGCCCCATGTACAAAGAATCAGTCCTTACCGCAGCGGCTGCAGGTCATTTGGTGCATTCCCCCTCTCTCTCCCCATTTCATGTCTTCAGCTGTCCTGTTGAAATAAAAGCCTAAAATGCCCAATAAATAATCTTTTTTTTTAAATGAGCCGTCTTAGGCTAATTATTAAAACATTTAAATGAATGAAGAGTTCCCCCCCTTAAATTAGGATATGTTAAAAAATTTAAATAAAGTTCAAGTAAAGTTCCACATCAACATGAGGTTTGATTTCCAGACAGCAAGACTTCATTCTTTTTTCCAGTTCTCAAACATGCAAAAGGTTACAAGTACTCCCCCCACACTAGCACTAACATCATGCTCTCCTGGAATGTGAGAGTATAAGCTTGTTAACAGGACAAATATGAGTAGCACACAAACTCCCAATTGTCGGCAAGTTTTCTACACACAGGCTCGTGCAAGACTTTTCAGAGAAACTAGAAATCAATAAATTATTGAATGGTCTGCAGTATATCTGTAATTACTGAAATAAAATAGTTATGAGCACAGGATCTAATGAAAATACTCCTTCTATTCTACATGAGTATCAATACAGAAATCCAGAATGGAAAGTGCTTCCACCTGGAACCACCTGGATCTTGAGTTATTATGTAGTTGTCTAAAACCTTAAACTTAACCTTGTTTTCCCTGAATTAGACACAATCTGAGACCCCTGACAGAAAGCAAAGCATTCTGAGTAAAGACAGGCTATCAGTCCATCTACTACTTTTAAAATTCAAATAAAACCCTGAGGATTTTCTGCAGTCACACTCACAACTACTGGCTCTGACAGCAGCTTTCCCTCCGGTGGAAAATTCCCTCCCTGGCATGCTGACACTAAATGCCTCCCTCTCCAAAAAGGGCTCAGAGGATTATTCCACATGTGGGGTCTCCACAACATCCTCGACAATATCCGGCCTCCCACGGTGAAAATCTCACCGCAAACGAGCAGCGGGGAGAAAGTCGAAATGATCCCCGGATTACTGGACCCAGCTGATGACTGTTTGGGGACAGCGACATAACCGACGTGTGGGAAATAAATGTGTGTTAGAGAGTGAGATTAAGACAATGATTGTAATTTTCCCACCCTGGATTCAAGTGCATGTGTACATGTACACAGAATGGATACAGGAGACATGCTTTTGTGAGTATTGTGTGTGTTAACAGTGTGTAAGCATGTAGAGGGCGGTAGAGATGCTCAGCTTGAAGTGTGGTTTGTGTGTGTGTGTGTGTGTGTGTGTGTGTGTGTGTGTGTGTGTGTGTGTGTGTGTGTGTGTGTGTGTGTGTGTGTGTTTGGTTAAATGTATTGACAGCTGACTGACAGCAGGCAAGTATGCTGTCCCTCCCTCCCTCTAAGATCTTATATAATGTGGATCAATTAGTGAAGAGCATGTCCTTTAGGACCAGCAACACACACAGCTCTCCTCCCATCTCTGTCTGTCTGACCAAGGTCACAGCTGTCTGAAACCTCACTGGCCCATCTCCTCTCCCATTTCTAACTTCCTCCTCCATTTACTGAAGCCCCTTTCAGACATGGAGCACATATCATTGCTGGCTTCATCTACCTGTTAAAGTAATGGCATTTTGTCATTCAGATATAGGTGACTTTCATCTTAAAAGAATAGTTCCCTTAAAAAATATAAATTGTATATAGTGCTCACCTCCCAAGCACAATGCATATAATCAATATTTGCATCCCTAATTTAAAGCACGAGTCATGATACATAGAAGCCACCCTGCACATGTCCAGACCAATCGTGTCATATGTGTTACAGACATACTGTATGTTTATAGCCACATAGGTGTTTAGATAGATTTTGGTAACTTCTCAAAGGCTATTTTAAGAAGCATAAACTGAAACTGTTTTCAGGTCTTCTTTAAGGGGAGCTAAGCCCTCCCTGCCTGGCTCCTCCATAATTCAAACACTAATTAGAAGAATTATATGTTTCCAAAACTTTGAATCCTTTAATTTCTTAAAAATACTTTTGTGTACTCCAACTTCTGTCTTAAATCAGGAAAACTAACAAAGAGAAAGCACTGTGTTGTGACTGACTGACTTTTAAGCATTACATTTGATTCTATTTTGGAAGTTAAGCATTATTGGCTATTAACAGCACTGTTGGAAGATAATTTTGTTTTTGTTTAGTGACTCAACTTCATTTTGAATGCTTTAAACATGCAATCAAAAAAAACAACAACAAGCAAACACCAACACACTTTGCTTTATCAACTGTTTCGGTACTCCTGTTGGGTCAACGCTGTGTGCGGCACCTACTGCCATCTGTCACAAACTGTAGCCCTTAGACGTGTTAAACTACAAGGCAGGCCGATCAATGCTGCTAAGCTCCAGATGCACTTGGTGAGGGGATGAGTTGACAGGTGGAGAGAAGAAGAGGAGGAGAAAGAAAGAAAGAAAGAAAGAAAGAAAGAAAGAAAGAAAGAAAAAAGAAAGAAAGAAAGAAAGAAAGAAAGAAAGAAAGAGGAAGAGTCAGTCTCATAATCCAAACTGCACAGCTTTTATACAGGCTGCAGCAATGAGAATATGACTTTTAGAGGGTCGGATGTGTTGGTGACACAGAGGGCTGTTATATGTATGTAACTGGTCTTTCAAAAGGATTCTGACATCAGACAGGGTAAAGCATGTTAGTAGGTCATTATTCAAACTTGATTTTCATGATCAAATTTGGCAAGATTACATCATAGAACGTCCACACTTGGGTCTATTGAACTGCTGTTATATTTCTTTTGTAACGCCAGCCATTACTCTTTCCTGTTTTATTCAACTTTTCTCTGTCTTTTACTCCTTTTTCTTCACTGGCTTGCTACAAAGCTATTGAAATCCCTTTTTTTATTCAAAATAAAACACCTTATAATGTCAAACTCAACCGTAAAGCCAACATGGACGAGAAGTCCCTGAAGCGATCAGTAACAATGCAAATTTGAATATCTATTTCCACGACAACTCGGCAAACTGAAGATCATATGATAGGATTATGTTCAGATTTGTCAGGTGCTAGGTCATGGACAAACTTCTCTCAAGCGAGGTACATTCAACATTAAGGTAAGTTAAGTTAAGATATTTGCACACTGGAGACAAAACAACAAAACAAACTGAAATGCAAAAGAGTTCCTTAAGTTGAATGTGAATATAAAACAGAGACTATGTTATGTGAGAGCTGAAATACTAAAACTAAACTATTATCTTCACTTTGCACATGTGCTGGAGTATACATGAGTGTGTGGGAGGGTGTTTCAATCTAACAGTCTGTTTTAAAATCTCCTTTCGATCTGCTTTTGAAGATCAGACAACAGTGTGAGCAACTCCTGCTTTTGCATTCAGCGGTGCAAGCCACCTACACTAAAGCTACAAGCAGTCACAGACCAAAATCATGCTTCACCCCCTCCCCCCTCTTCCCTAAATCATTGGGTACCTGCAGGATGAGAACGAAGTAGTCGACGGGCTTGCCCCTCTGGTAGATGTAGTGTTGGGGCGAGCGCTTGTCACTGTCGTTGAACTTGATCTCCTGGATCACATCAGGGTGGCGCAGGATTCGCAGCAGAACCTTGTCTGAGATCTGAGACGGGCTGAACAAGTTCACCTCTGCAGAAAGAGAAGAGGAAGAGAATTTTACTTTTAGGTGAGGACATAAATTAAGACTTTTTTTTACTGCCCCACATCAAACAAAGGTTGATATACTTCAATACAAACAACCATCTTAAAAGAAATCTAAATTCTAGAGATGCACCAACAGCATTTTCTTTCCAGTGTGTGTGTGAGTGCCAAGTTCTTTCTTACTGTAAACCAATCTGCAGGTATCAGAGATATAGTGGCCTATTAAATTAGACAGACATCCCTTTATCTGTGGTACAAGACAATTACATAAACCGGTGTGCCAAGTACACCAGTTTTACAACAGGTGATCCTATACTTAACAAAGGAGCGTAACATTTTTAGGCATTTATTTTGCTTTAACAAACAGAATTATTTCAGAAGATAAATAAGCAGCAGCCCTGTTAAAACGACTGGTGAAATGTTGGTTTTCATGCATTTCCCAACTGTCCCAGGCTAGGCTGTTGCAATTCAACACCCACCCAAACTGAGAACAAAGAAACAGTCCACCCTGCAAACAAAACCCTATGCAACACAGTGAGAAGTGAGGCATACACGACCAATCATATAAAAAGGCAAACAAACTCCTTCAGTTTGGTTTACATTTTAAAGTCAATGAGTTCACCTGCTTCACTCAAAAAGAAAAGAACTTTGAACTTCTGTTGGGACTGCTGGGACTTTTCAATGATTTTCAAGTCACTTAAACTAATGTAAAGAAGCATTACATTATGAAAAAGATCCCTGATATTCCCTGACTTTCTCTGTTCACGGAGAACTGACACTCCAGATATCAATGGCAACCGAGATCAGATACTAGATAAATAGAGCTGGGTAATGATCATTGTTGTGAAGAAGGAAAAAAAAAAGGAAACGAAACAGGCAAACAGTAACTTCCTGGCTAACAGAAAAATGCAATGCTTGTGTAATGATAAAAGAAAGAAAAATGAAACCATCATCCTGAGAAGGAGAAAAAGAAACACAAGTCTGCAGACACTGATTTTATTCCTGCAGAGGTTTTAAGACTCTGGCATGCTCCTCCACCACAGTGTCTGGGAGACGATAAAGTGCTACGTCATGCTAGCAGTGGCTAGTGTTACCTGCTTGCTAACCAGACAGACTGCAACACGTTCTCAAGTGATTGGTACTAGTGTCGAGGCAGCGCATCCAGCTGGCAAAAGTCCAGAGTCTTCTTGTGGTGGTAACCACAGACAGGCATACTGCTTGGATCGTAAATAGACCTTCCAAGTAAATAAACACATTTAAACCTCCCTGCATGTATGGACCTGCTTTGCTTGTGGCCAGAATATTCATATTGTGGCTACATATCTGTGTGTTAGTAATACTGTGATGAGTGACTGTGTATGTCTGCGTGTGTGCTACGGCTACACGATATGAGGAAAATATACAACGTGATAATGTTGTTGAATATTTTCGTGATAACGATATTACTTGCGATAAATAAACAGATATTAAAGTGTACTCAGTTTTTCTGTTCTGCTGCTTTCAGTATTCTGCTAAAATACGACAAATTGCTTGTTGAATTTAAAACAAATGAAAACATTTTAGTGAATAAATTGAACTTTAAATTGAATATAAAAGGCACAAATAAAATGACAGTTACATTTTAAAGAGCAGTTTTCTACTGCTATTTCCTTTCAACTAACTCAAACAATGTCTGAGTGCCTTTCGCGATATGTTGCAGCCTTTCACGATGAGTTGATATCACAATAGCCATAAAAAAAACAACGATATATTGTGCAGCCCTAGTGTGTGCATGCTTGCATCAGTTCATCACTCACCTGTAGCCAGAAAGCGATGGGCGGCCAGCAGCAGCTGAGGAGAGATCTTCACTTTTGATTCACTCTCGTGTTTAAAGGCAGAGAAGTCTCTCTTATTCTTATTGGGCGCCACCTTTTTCCTGTTGCGGTTATCAGCTGAGAAGTGACACACAAAGCCAACAAAGTTATTCATTAAAAACTTTACAGTTAAAAGCTCAAAAAGGTTTATTCAATCAGCAGCTGAGGCCATGAGTACAGTGATTTTGCACCAGCACTGTAGAAATCATCTTAGCTGCTCTGTAAAGCAACAACAGGAGCCGCTTACTGCACAATCTTGTAAACCTGAATACTTCAGTTCTGTTTACGTTTATCTCAAAGATAGAACAACAGTTTAGATATGAAAATTGTAACAACTGTTCAAAAGTTTGGATTCACCTGCCGCAAAAGCTTAATTGGGTCCAGTCATATATCTGAGAGGACTACTCTATATGTTTGAACGGTCTTTTACGCTTTCAGGTTGTAAACAAATAGATAGTGTTTTGTATTTTTTGTACATGGAGAACAAAACCCTATCCAATGGTTTAACCAGACATTAAAAGGCTTAGAAAGAAACTAAGACACCTCTGAGCAACAGCAATAAGAATATAAGAGTCAACAGTCATTGTTTAAAAAACTGGAACCTTAGCATTAAAGTTTGTGCAAATGTAAAAAGGAACAGGTTCCTGTTTCAGTGTCAAGTGCACAATAATGCAGCCTTAACAGGCTGGAATTAACATGTGTGTTGCTTTAGCAAAGCTATTCTTCAAACGTCAAAATAGAAATAGAAAGTTATTCTAGGATTAGCCCTTTTGGAAATGAATGAGGGAATATCAGCTGAACATACTGTACATATGGACTGACAAAATCAGTTAAAACCTGTTCGATCTAACCACTGAGTAGACTGCAGAGGGCCCAAAATAGCAGAGGGACCCAGAATATTTAAAACCCAATTGCACCATTGTGGTTCAATAATGAACGAAATGATTGAGGGCCACATGCGCTTTTTTGGACTGGAAAACAAATTCTAAATCCAAGTTCCAAGAGCATTTTCCTCTGTCATGAAACACTCTGGGGACATCGACTAAATGGAAGTGGGGCAAAGACTATTTCAAATGTGAATAATACGTTTGGTTTGAAAGATTGAAATGAAAATAGCCTTGTCCGCACTGACAGTAAAGACATGCTTAGTGATAAGACGTGACAAACAAAAGCCAAACTCACTGTATAGGTCCGATTCATCCAGAATCTCTGATTTAATGATCTCCTCAATGACGTCTTCGAGGGTGACCAACCCCAACACCTCGTAGAAGGGATCTCCTTCCCCCTCGTTGTTTACCTTCTGGACAATGGCCAGGTGAGATTTTCCTAAAGTGGGACAAAGAGAATCATTAGTGGGATTTTCATCTGATTAATCCATCCATTACTCAAGAACTTCCAATTCAGTACACAAGAAGTAGGGTTGCAAGAATAGGACCAAAAGGTTTGCCCTGATTATTCTTCTACATGTTGTTAGCCAGGTAATTTGTACCAACAATCAGAGAAGATAAATATATCAGCATCTGGACTATTTAAATCTACCCTACACACACATCAGCGCAACGAGCATGAGTGATGTGATGTGCATTTCTGCCACTGATGTTTGACAACAGTTGCAAACGTTAGAACACCAGAGCTGGGCGATACGGAGAAAATCAAATATCACAATATTTTTGACTAAATACATCAATATCAATATTGTAGCGATATTGTTGGGTTGACTATTGGTGCTTTCACAAAGTATTTACACAGTATTGATATATTGCCCAGCCATAAGTAACACACCATAAAAGTAAGCAATGCATAAATAAAAAGCAGAAGAAGAGCACACGCAGATGTAAACAATGCAGGACCCGTCGGGAGAGTTTGCCATTCTGTATTGTTGTAGCTATCACTTCATTGTTTCTTGTTCCATTGGGTCATTTTGGGCAACGCTGCACGTGAATGAGCAGAACTGATTAACTTGGATCAAAACCCAACCTTTTTAAATAAAACCTTGATTTGTAAACTATTTAATTCACTTGATTAAGTTTCTGGATTGGCAGACTGATCTCATGAAGTCATGAAATCATATGCCATGATTTGCGTGTTATAAAGACGCATACTCGTTATTTCGCGTGTTTATTAACGCCGTTTGGCCTCCGTTGACTTACATTACCGTGCAATTGTGTGTGAATTAAGCCGTATGAAAGGCCGAAAATCCACACAAAGAGGTTGGTCGGGGTGGTGGATGGGTGAAACACGGGACTTTCACCCTGGAGAGCAGGAATCGCGTCCCACGTGTGGCGTTTACTTTGTGTTCGTCGTGTGAATCTTTCCTTTCCACGTTTGTTCTTTTCCTAATCCCAACCGTTTCTTCTTTTCAACCTAAACCCAACCCTGTTCTTCTTTTCCTGATCCCAACCATGTTCTCCTTTCAACCCAACCCCCACACACCACGTGGCTTTAGAAAGACGTTGCAGACTGCAGTCAGCTGTATACAACGTAGACATACACGCGGACAGCTGAAAATGCGTACAGATAACACGCCTCTTGGCTTTAGGAAAGTAGTGTGTATGTTTACGCAAAGTCATGATGTCACGTTGGGATTGGACAGCCTATTTCAATATCGCAATAAAATTTGATAGAGGATTTTATCTGTGTTGATTTTTTTTCCAATGTAGGTTTCACGGCTTTCAAATACGTTTTGGCAAATGTTGCATGAGAGAAGGAATACAATGAACTGGATTATGAAAGCCTACAGTACAATTTGGTGAGAAACAGTCAATGTAAACTATGAAAACCATACAGCGGACATTAAATGTTGTCTCTATTCTATTACTCTTAACACTGTAAACTAAAATGGAGAAATGTGGTTATAGATGCTTTTCTAACGATAACAGGCGATCCTCCGATTCTTTTTGTTTATGAACAGATTAAGACCCAGGTAAGGCTGGATGGTTTGATTTTGCTTCTGATAAATTGCTGCACAAATGGCACCAACACTAATCCTATATAAAAAGAAGCCAAAGAGATCAAAGCATGGCTAGATAACAAAGTCAAAATGTAATGAAGATAGCATTACAGTCATGTCAGAAGCTTTAAAGTAACTATATGTATCTTTTAAATGTTTCCGAAACTGTGTAATTTTTCATCAGATAATCATAAGTGACCTGTAACAGCAAATGAGACTAATAGGAAAAATAATGCTATTTTTTATATAGTTTTTATTAATGACTTTGCCCGGATCCGATTTTTCCCGCTACAGTCACAAAATGATTTACGGTACGTAGACGGCGCTACAGTCACACATTCTGATGGGTCACAGACTTCGGCGTAACACCGGAAAAGCCTACGTTAGTGTATCCAGCCAGGTAAAGGATAGCAGGAGATGTCTTTATATAGGCCTAATTGTATTTCAATTTTATTTGAGAAGTTATCTGTTGTAGTTATGGCTGATACTGAGGCAGGAACATCACAGAAAAGAAGGAAATTAAACGAAGAACAACTGAAAGCGGACGGGTAAAAACCTGAGTCAATCTAGGTCTGACTTTCAACAGATGGAAACAATTACAGGATTGTAAATGATTCAAAACCAAGCCCAAATTGGCCCTCAGGTATGTAATACGTCTATTTCATTCATAAAATAACCTTACAATGCCTGATGTGGTTGTACGCCAGTAGCCAACATTAAATTACATCCCGTTCCATTCAGCGCCTGGTTTTTAATTCTTTTCAGTCCGTGTTTGTGTTGCCCTCCTATTTTCTTTTCCCTTGCCCCCGTTTCATGAACTGTGCTATATAAATCTAAGTTATTATTATGTTGGTTGCTACAACAAACTCTTATTGCTTTGGCTCGTGACACAGTGACAGTGATACCCGGTTTAGCTCACGACTAGGGATGTAACGATAAACTCAACTTACGATTCAATACGTAAAAAACAATGCGGCCGCTAGAATCAACACAAACTGAAAGTTACATATAGCCACTTTAACATCGTCTCAGCTTTATTCCACATTATGCTTCAAAATAAAACCGTATATAACACAATGAGTTTTTATACTCATGCATAAGGAGATCATGTGATGCAAAGCTGTGTCGGTTGTTCAAAATATTATTGTGTACGGTCTTTTTGCATTCTTATTTGTACAATTGCTGTTGAATTTTTTTATCATATCAAAGAAAGCTCTTGATCAGGGCCACAGGTTACATGACTCATAAAGCTGATGTGATTTAGGCCAGCTATCCACTCCAACATACAAACCTGGCAGAGCCCCTACATCATTACAAACAATCATATCAATATGGATTCCCATCGGATAGCAGCTCTGTTCTAACAATAACCCATCTGCCCAGTCCCCTGCTTGCACCACAAATAGCCTGTTAATGTGTTACAGGTCATTACAGTTGGGGTTGTGTCTGGACCTTGGCCACAAATGTTACTGTACAACACACAAAAAACATTTACACAAAGACACAACCTGCTGAACTCTTCCCATGACAGATGGACGCTGGCCAGCTGCAGACTCGTGTCCAACAAGTGCAGAGATGGTCCCCGCTGATGCCCTTTATTAATGATGGCGCCAGAGTAACACACTCAGAAGAGGAAATATGGGGGTTTGGTTCCCCAAGTGGATAATTTCCTCCCCTCCAACGAGACAAACATATGTTAATACACATGCAAGCAACTGGTTTAAACTACACACACACAATTAAGGGATTAGATTTAAACAGCAGGACGCTTTGATTCATATATAGGAGGAGCAGTCTTCACTGTCAGTCAAAACCGTATTTAAAAAAGCATCCGTTGCACCACACAGACACTTTTTATTCTCATTCTCTCCCATTAACCACAAGCCATTTAAGTCGTGATAAAGCATAAAACAAGAGAAAAGAAGACGGGAGAGCGAGAAATAATGAAAGATCCATTGACTGCCTTTGTTTCCAAAAAGAGAGCAGCATATCAATGGGATTTACAAAGAGCTCATATGACCAGCAATTAAAAGAAGACCAAAGGCTATAAGTGTTTTATCTTTGGTGTGTGTGTGTGTGTGTGTGTGTGTGTGTGTGTGTGTGTGTGTGTGTGTGTGTGTGTGTGTGTGTGTGTGTGTGTGTGTGTGTGTGTGTGTGTGTCCTTGATGTCTTCCTGCGTGTCCTGGCAAAGTGGCCGCTGCTGGCACTATGACACAAACACACATTCTCAGCTTTGACCTTGCTTGGTTTTACTACATGAATAGCGCAGAGGGACTTTGAGGAATCCATTTCCAACAAGGCCGCCTTTACTGGGGGAGTCTGTGATGTCACGGCGTGAGATGTGGGGGTTGGCAGATGATGTATTGTATATTCTCAAACAGTTCTTGCTGATCATTTTAATTCCAAGTTCAATTCAAGAATTTCTTTTTTGAAAAATCCATTCATCATTTGGCCTTTAACATGTCTGAAATAGTGACAAGTGCTTTTCACACTTACCATCACAGACTGATGTTTTCAAGCAGCTTACTTTTTCTGACAAAAAGTATTTTATAAGAAAAGGAAGAGAGAAGGCAAACCAACCATTGAGGCTGAGAAGCTGTGAACAGTAAAAGTTTGGTAGTTTTACTAAATAGTGGCGTGTAAGTTTTGATTAATGAATCGATTAATCAACCCATTGTTCAAGCTCAACACAGGGTTTAGTTTCATCCTGAAGGACACTTCTACACGTAGAGAGGAGCCGAAGTTCGCACCGCCAACCCTACGATTAATGGCCGACACACTCGGAGCCACAGTTACTCTCATTACCCCACGTGGTATCAAAGGAGCTCACTGACTGTCATGTTAAACCATCATACATCCCAGTGACTGAAATACATTCAGTCGTCCCCTCACACTGTTTTAATACATATTTATTATCCAGTGACCATGTGCCGCGGACGTAGCTAATGTGAGGAATGTGGACTACAGAAATGCATGTTCAAAACCACCAATGGAGTCACGGCTAGGTGGAAAACAAGTGTCTGTTTGCATTTTTAAACATATTGACACCCCCTTGTCAAAAAGAATCCTAAGGATCAGTATCGGGCCAATCCAGGCATGTTTTAAATGGATCTGTATTGGTTGAAATCAACCAGATCTTAGTGTGAACATTTGGTTATGCCAGTGAAACAATAAGTAAGATTGACAAAATACACAGATTTACTAAACTCCAACGTCTACAAATCCGTTATATTTCCTCTTTCTTACTTATTAAGAGCAGTGTACAAAATATCAGGTAATCAGGTCTCATTTTTAGCTGCTGCTGACGACCACTTTCA
Organism: Perca fluviatilis; assembly: GCF_010015445.1. Taxonomy (NCBI): domain Eukaryota; kingdom Metazoa; phylum Chordata; class Actinopteri; order Perciformes; family Percidae; genus Perca; species Perca fluviatilis. The sequence goes on from NC_053117.1 coordinate 31,438,012, forward strand.
CCGGTTACCATGACAAATGTGTGGACTAATGCACAACCAGAGTGTTTATAATTCCAAAAACTTCAACAGAGTGATATGCCTTCGCTAATAAAACAATCAGCCGATTGCTTCACGTCACATTCTCCCAGTTAAACTTCATACGGTATCATATAACTAATTCAAGCTGTTCCACTTAATAGTTTTGATCAGGACCTTCAGTATTTGGATCAATTTGGTTGTGTTTCAAATTATTTCAATGCGCCAGATACTTTTGTAATCAACATTGCCTATCTTCTGCTAATGTCTACTGCTCTTAGTGTCTACAGATACCAAATATTAAATCGAGACATCCCTAATTGTGAACCTTATTTATGGCGACAAGCACTTGGATGGCCACACATTAACTGGTCTGCAAGTGCCTTGAAGATTGCATGAAATAGGTACTTTAACTTCCTGAAAACACGTGCATCTTAAGTGATAACATTAGGTGCATTAGCTGACTGTTGTTCATTCCACCCGAGATAACTGTAGCAACAAAAATAGAGATATGGTGTAATGGAAAAGACAGTCTGTGTGCGTGTGTGTTCTCCCTGTGGTGCTGAGTCAATATTTTAGAGGAAGTAGGACCCCGGGGGACATACTCTCCCCCAGTTACTGGAGAGTCACTTGAGAGTCAATTGACTCCTTCAGAGCAGGCAGGCAGGCAGGCATGCACACACACACACAACCACACACAACCACACAAAAACACAAACACACACAACACACACACACACACACACACACACACACACACACACACACACACAGAGGTTCAGCCAAGTACAAGCTGCCTCATGCATTCAGTGTTTGACCTGTGTCAGCTGAGTCTACAATTTAAAAAAACCACAAAGTCACCCAGCTCCTGTGTGTCTGTAGCTGCTGAGATGTGTGTTTTAGAGCAGTACGCTCACCTCAGGCTCACACAGAAATAAGAACAGCTGTCACTTATCAAACTGAGAATCTGACATGACAGGACAGTGTTTTTGTTTTTGTATAAAATCCATCCCTCAACCGTTCTACTGAGGTGACAGTGATTGCCTCCAGTGCTCCTTGACTTTATAACTTGTCACCTTGGACGTCACTCGTGTCACTTTTTCATATAAACCATATAAATTAGTCTACTAATCATTTATTAACTGCTTTCAGCTTTTTATTATATGTGCATGTTTTCAAGCTTTAATTTCACCTTGGATTTTCAGTGTAGGGGAATTTGAAAGTCAAAATAAAGTTACAATGAACGGCATTTATATAGCCGTTTTACAATGGGCCTTTCATTCATTCATTCATTTACACACACATCCAGAAGGAAATGGCAGAGAGCTACCATGCAAAAGTGCTGGCTCAACAATCAGGAGCAACTGGGGTTCATGCTGCGATAACCACGGAAGTCGGAGGTCGGAACTGGGAATGACGTCATAGCCGAGTCGATCGCTTTCCAGTTACACGTCGGAAAAATGGGTGTAGAGGGCCTCTAGCCAGATTAACCATTGTAAACAATACCAGTTGAGGTATTTTGGACGTGCAAACACCGTAGCAACATGTCTACAGAAGATGGGCAGTACTGTGTACGGCTAATTAAATGAGACAAAAGTAATACAGAAGTGCTAAAAACAGCACATTCATACAGCTTTCACTACGGTTGATGCGTGGAGTGGGCACGTTGGATTGTGAGGTGGGGGTTGGTGCCGTTCTCCCGACTTTCCGAGTGGGGAATTCGACCTCAAGGGGTGTTTACGGCATCAGTGTATCGCTCAGAAGCCAGGGATCAAACCACCAATCCTGCTATCAAAAGGACAATGCTCTACCTACCAATGTTGACCGAATCAGGTAATTTCAGACTCAAAACAGGTCTACTGAAACTACAAATGGGAAAAACGATATATTTTCTATGTACAGTCAATTCTACTTCAAACTATGCAACGCCAATGCAGACATTTTGTGCTAAGAAAATCACCCACAGATTTTCTTAAAAACTAGGACACAGAAGACCATGTGAGAGCCGAGAAGAACAATTTGCTGAAAGGGGAACCGAGAAACGGGCTGACCTTTGTCACAAACACTAAACTCTGCTGAGCTTTAAGGTGCAGCTTCTCTTTTAGACTGAACACACCATAACATTACCAAGGAAGTGAACAACCCATTTTCACACATTATTTCAGGTTGCAGTTTTGTGTGTGATGTAGTGGTTTTAGTTAAGGAAGAGTGTTGAGTCCGTTTCTGTAGTTGATTACCCGTTGACAGCTTTTAATATGTGAAGATTTGTTTGCTTTTCTCAGTTTCCTTTCATCATTAATTGAACACACAGAGATTCCCAGCAGGTCGGGTGACCCTCCAGTTTGTTTCTCTGCCCTCTGGCTCTTCCGTCACAAGCCTGCGAGCCGGCCAGTTTGTTGACATGAAACATCGGCGACAAAAGGGTGAAAGCAATGGGTCTGTATGGGAAAGGAATGCCACACGCATACCGCCCACACACAAAACCCAACCAGCCAGCTACATATCAGCAGCACTGACCGCTGCTGTCGACTGCAGAACATGCGCGCTGTGCGGAGATGAAACAAAACGCACCGTGACAAATATGCATGCTCATACATGTACACACACTTGGGTCAACAGCGCGCGCACACGCACACGCACGCGCGAACACACACACACACACACACACACACACACACACACACACACACACACACACACACACACACACAATCTCTTATTGTGCGGGACAGGTCAAGCTCTTCTAACCTGTTTTTCCAGCTAAAACTGGAGCCCTTTGAGGATAAATCTGCTCAGTAGGGCTGCAAAGAAATGGCTATATTTTGCTTAGCAGATTTATTACTGATTGTTTTAGAAACAAAACTACTTTCCTGCATCTCACGTCGACATGCTCACCACTTTTGGCTACAGCAGAGGCGGTGACGTGTTAAGTTTAAGGCTGAATTCAGACTTAGAATAGCATTGCATTAAAAAAAGAAAAATCCAATAGTTTGACATGCTGCCAAAGAGTATCAGTGAGGAGATGAAATATAAACCAGGTTGGAAGGTTTATCAGACACCAAGATAGTGCATAGCAGTTTATTCACCTATGAGTCAGGATTTTACAACTCTAAGAGGTTATTAAAGAACCAATCTAGGTTTGCAAGCAACTGAAGATTATTTTCACAATCAAACATCTGTCTATAATTTTCTCGATTATTTGATTTATCGTCCCAGAGTGACTTCTTCAAATGTCTTGTTTTGTCCAACCTACAGCCCCCATAATATACAACAGAGTAGAGCAGCTAATCCTCACATTGTCAAAGGTGTAGAATGCTTGGCATAGTTCTAACAACTTCAACGACGACTCATCAATTTTTAAAAGAGTTGGCAATGGATTCTCTTTGCATCACTTAATCCATTGATATATGTTTGGTTATGGCACCAAAACATAGATACCAAACTGGCCCAGTTGCCAAAACAATCTGAAACTAAAAACGCCTCGAGCCGATATGCTTATCCAAAATAGTTTTTAACATGTGAGGGATCCCGCTACTACGTTTATATTTCGTTGTAATATGATGTGTAGCAAAACCTCCGTTCAAACAAACAGACAAGGCTCAGTGTGCTTGTGTTTAAAGGCCCGGACACATAGAGCCGATAATCGGCCGTCAGACCGTCTGGCGAGGTCAGTGACTCGAGTCTGTTCGGTGTGTTCCGTGCCGTCGTCCGTCCAAGGGGCCGTCTGCCTTCAATTTGGCCGATTCGACATGTATAATCGCCGGGGCGGGCACTGCCGGCAGTTGGACTCAAATGACCCATCTGATTGGTAGAGTGCTAATTCGGAAACGGGGAGCAGAATGAGCGTGACTAGAGTCTCTCAAAATCTGACGAAAATCTTTTAAACTGACCTTTGTCGAGCTGAAATGAAGACAGATTCAGCAACTGCACGGCCTATTTCTCGCTTAAAATGTTTTCAGAAACACGTTTCGGTGAACTATTTTAGTACAATATGAGATCGTATTCTGAACGAGCCGCCATGACAGTCTGGCTTTGAATTTCCGGAGAAAACAAACCCACGTGATGCGTTCGTCCAATCAGCTGCCAGTTTTCATTTTTTGGGCAACAATACAGATCAGTGCCACCTGCTGTTATGGAGACGTATTAGGTCTCGTCTCTTCGGTGTGTTTTGATGCATTTTTTTGACCAACTCGGGGAGACTGATCAGTCCAACTGCCTTTTCTGCCGACGGTTGGCCGTCTGGTTGGTGTGTAAACAGCTTAAGACATCAAGAAATTTGGGCTGAGCTGCTTTTTCTTCATGCTGACTGATTATGGCACACAAGTCTGGAAGTGTTGGTGTGTGACACACACACAAAAAGCACACACTAAATGTTGAAGTTGAGAGGAGTGTGACTGCACAGTCAGCACTTTGAGCTACGATGACAAGACAGGAAAAGAGAGAGAAGCAGCAGGCGGCTGATAAGAAGTGAGAGAATGAGAGAGAAAACTGTCTGGCACTGATTTCCAGCTGCTGATTGTATGAGTCTTGATGAGGCAGAGTAAAGGTCTGTGCAGTCTAGGGCCACCAATAGTGGTGTTAATAATTCCCAAGATCAAGCATGAAACTTTCAATCTCAATTTTTAAGCCAGATGGACAAAAAGTCCTGAACATGCTCAGAAAAATGGAAACTTACAATTCAACAAAACAATTTACAATTCCGTGTATGTGCAAACCTCATCTGCTAAGGAAGATGGTGAGACACTCAATGACAAAAATGTGCTTCTTGTCAAACAAAATGTACTTTATAGCCTAAAAATAGCAGCAGCCAAAGCAAGAATATACTTTCTTAGCTGGCACTGAACCTATTTAAGAGATAAAAGAATTATCTGTCTGTCTTTTAGATTATGGAGTGTTTTAGAAGCTGCCACATGTAACAGTGAAAGTAAAACGTTGGTTGCAGACCTGAATCAATCATTCAGTTTTCATCTTCCATAAATGAAACCGGAGCACTAAAGAAAGGGAAGTGAGCTGATACAAGTGTAAGTGAGAGAAAGATGGTGTGTCATTTTACTCTGTGTGACTCAGCAGAACACCTGAGGGGTTGTCTCTTAAAAAGTCAAAGTCAAATAGCGCACACGCACGCACACACACACACACACACACACACACACACACACACACACACACACACACACACACACACACACACACACACACACACACACACACACGTTCAGCCAAGTATAGTCTTCATGGCCTTTATATGAAGAAGACACAAAATGGTATTTCTCTTTTTAAGATACTCATCCATCATCTCTTTGGCGTTAGACCGATCCACTTCTTAACTAATGCTTCATTTGAATTATGTCTCTTTTCGAGGATGCAACAGTTTTCTCATGCCAATGGATATATTGTGTCTAACACACTTTGAATGCTAACCCTGCTCTAAACAATGTGTTGTGGAAGCCACATGCACAACAAAGCATCTAAACATTCCAGTTTAAGTGTTCCGATCTGAATTTGTCCCACAAATGTAATGAGTTTCAGATTTTTTTTAAAAGCTGAAGAAATTGACTCCATATATCTTTTTTATGGTTCAATTTGATTCAATCGTTGATTACAAAATGTCTGAAATAATAGAGAAAACAAGAATTTTGTGAAAAAATGGGCAGGGTTATGCCAGGGGGACGGGTTTCCACCATCAGATACACGTACATAGTGAATAAATGAGCAAATATGGGGAGTTAGGAACTCAAAGGCTCTCTCCAAACTCCTGAACCTTTAACAGTTAAAAACAAAGCATGATGCCTCAACTGCATGGTCTATTTCCAGCCTCAGGAGGGATTTGACAATGTTTTCCAGGAGGTTTTGAATTATCTGGAAGATTCCCGTTTTGCGAGTCACCCCTGTTTTTACTTTACTGGCATACATCCAGCGCTAATGTGAACATAGTGGTGTGTTACATAACCTGACAACTGCTTTCGAAAAAAATATTTTTTCCCTTGCAGCAATAAAGATTTTAGGTATTTGATCACATTCAAATCACTGCCATAAGTGACTCAAACTGTTCTTTTCAGATAGATGAAACAAAAAAAACAGAAGAACAAGGACAGATGGGCAGAGAGAAACAAGATAATTGGAGGGAGAGATAGGGGGAAGAGTGAGTGAGGGAGAGAAACCCACCTATTATTTAAAAGGAGGAGTGGAGATTCAGGTCTACCCTGTGACAACCTTGCTAGGCTGAGATTGGGTAATCTTTACTCAGAGTTATAAATCTCTGTGTTCTCTTACACTTAAAAAGAGACAGACAGAGTAAATATGTCTGGGCTCCCGGCTTCTCAAAGAGTCAAGTTCACAGCTCTGGGTTAAAGGTTGAGATTAGAGTTTTATTAATAAATATTAAATAAAGGTGATGTATTGCAAATGTATGCATGTGACAGGGAGTGCCACAAGCTCAGTTTCATCCTAAATGGGAGCAGAAGTGTGTGTGTGTGTGTGTGTGTGTGTGTGTGTGTGTGTGTGTGTGTGTGTGTGTGTGTGTGTGTGTGTGTGTGTGTGTGTGTGTGTGTGTGTGTGAGAGAGTCTACAGTACTCATCTCACAGTCTAAGAATCTGAAGGGGCAGTGAAACTTCCACTGAAACCTGCTGACTGTTTTTGAGATGTGCTACCTAACAAAAACGTACCGTAGCACACATAACCGGGTCCTAAAGGCTAGGCGGGGTGGCCAGATAAGTGCCAAAACACTGATAAACAGCAGACAATGCAGACGGTCCTGACAATCGCAAACGAAACACAAGGCAGTTAATTTCCTGAGAGGCACATTCCAATAGCAATGCTGTGTTTAGTCTAGTCTAAGACCTGCATACTTACTCACATCCTATCTAATGTAGTTTCACTAATCAAAATAAATAGTGCAAAGAAGTCCAGTTATTACAACTAAAATGTATACAAAAATAACCAGGAAGTCTAAACAACACTTGATAATATGTATTGTGTCTTGTGATATTGCATTTTTAACAACACATTAAAGTTTTGGCAGACAGGCCTAAATATTCTAATTTCTCCAATGCAAGAAAAACTAATTGTTTACTTGATTTAAAATCTAATGGTGGTAGGCAAAAAAAACAAATGTTTGCTAAACTGATTTTTGAATGAGTGACTTTAAAAAGGACCACAAGGATAAACATCATGCTTACTTGATGTACACATGTATAGCATTTAGTGCTAGCACATGGGAGCTGTTGTTAACGGTAACATTGTTATCTTTATAGATAACCATTGGCTGTGTGTTTCCCTAGGGCTGAAACTAACGATAATTTTCATTAGCGATAGATCGGTTGATTATTTTGCTGATTAACAGAATAATAGTTTGATTTAAAAAATGCTCATTGCGTGGCCGGGTTGGCTCGGTGGTAGAGCAGGCGCACATGTACTGAGAGATTTATGCCTCGACGCAGAGGTCCAGGGTTCGAATCCGACCTGTGACAATTTCCTGCATGTCTTTCCCCTCTCTCTCCCCACCTAGCTGTCCTAGCAATTGCAATTCCTTAAAGCCCCAGTTGAAATATCCAAATGTCTTGTTTTGTCCTAGTCCAAAACCCAAATAGTTTAATATCATAGAAGATCAAGAAAACCAAAACATTTCAACACTTAAGAAGCTTGTCCCTTAGAATTTGGGCATTTTTGCCTAATAAATACTTAAAGTGCTCATATTACGCTCATTTTCAGGCTCATAATTGTATTTAGAGGTTGTACCAGAATAGGTTTATGTAGTTTCATTTTCAAAAAACATATTTTGTTGTACTTATTATATCCACATTACTGATGATTATTGATCAAAAATCTCATTGTGTAAATATTTTGTGAAAGCACCGATAGTCAACACTACAATATCGTTGCGGTATCGAGTATCGTATATAGAGGTATTTGGTCAAAAATATCGTGATATTTGATTTTCTCCATATCTCCCAGCCCTAGTGTTGAGCTCTCTGTTTTAGCTGTTTTAGTTCAGAGTCGCAAATGCACAGTAGCTAGGTAAGCACTGCTAGCCAGTCAGAAGCAGAGTATGAGGGAGTGCCACGCTAGCAGCTAGGCGAGCATTATAACGTGTTACAAAGTGATGCACGTTCGTCACGGAAGTAAAGGCTGGACTACAATAGAGCTGTTTGGAGCAGTTTGTGAACAGTGTTTTCTGTTGGAGATGGTAAGTCCCTTTGGGGTGGACTTTGGGCTTTTTCACTTTGTTAACCTATTACATGCACAAAAAAAGATATATAACACAATAAAGGAAGGGGGAAAAGCCAAAAAGCATAATATGAGCACTTTAAAATAAAATAAAAAATTAGTAAATCAACTAATTGATGAAATTGTTTGTTTTTTTACTACAGCCACACTGTTTGGGCTGTGCCTTCCTTAATATCGTCATCAATAAGAAAGAAAATCGGTAGAACTAGTATAAAAAGATACAAAGGAAAGATTGTCTTGCACGTGTTTCCTTGATCCTATAGTCCCTGAGGCCAAAATGTAGGCTAATATGACACGCTGCTTGAGGGAACAACATGTGACGGTCTGTTGACAGAGTGTGATGTGCCTACAGTGAATTCATGGTTCACTTGTGTTTGTGTGTTTTCTAAATGATGTCCAGATTGCATGAATTTAAACCTCCCTGCAAGTAATGATAAGTACAGGAAAGGCACAAATAGGCGGCGTCTATATTTTATTAGTAATTTTAGAAAATCTCAAATGCTCTACAACGTGCACGACTATTTTATATAATCCACACCCTGTTCTATTATTACGTAACATATATAAAAATAAAGTTTATTTTTCTTACATTTTTGTTTTCTGTATGAGGTTACTATTTCCTGCAATGACAGCCAGAGTCTCATTAAAATTTCATCTCATCTAAAAAGGTCACATCATGTTGACTGAAAAGGCTGTTGCACGCGCGCGCGCGCACACACACACACACACACACACACACACACACACACACACACACACACACACACACACACACACACACACACACACACACACACACACACACACACACACACACACACACACACACACACACACAGAGAAGGAGAAATGTCAGAATATAAAGTATTGATGACTTCTACAGCTATCAATACAGAACTGAACTTCAAAAGTAAACAGTCGTGCGCTGACAGAGCAGATTTGATTATAGAGAGCCCAACCTAAAGAGTTTGTGTACACATACTGACGCTGTTGGATGCCGCCATCACCGTGGTAACTGATGCCAAGCGGCAAGTGAGAGGAACTTGAGATGTAGGCGGCGTGTCAGGTCAGGGGAGAGTCAGGGGAGGGGGCGTCGTTACCACGTCAACACGGCCTCAGCGTGGAGGCTGACGTGGTAGCAAAAAATCATTTTTTGCAACTTCTTTGGAACAGAGTACTCGGTGCTGTGTTTTTGTACACAGATCTGCTCTCACATGCAACAAGCCTAGAAGGATTTCAAGATTCTGAGTTACATTTCAACCCTGCATTTCTCATACTCGTCTCAAGATTTGGGACTTTTTCCCCTCATCAAATTATAAGCTTCATAGAAGTAGGCCTACATTTTACACAGGTGACTCACAGATATCCCACCCAATGTTAGTTTCTCATACAAAGAAGTCTTTATTACACTTAACATTAGAAGAAAACATGCTGCTTTAAAAGGAAATGACAGGTTGTTGTTATTGTTAATAGTTCCTAGTTTATTTACCTGCAGATTTGTACCTTTAAGGTGTCAGATCTTTTTGGAGTAAAAGCCCCTTTACATAAACAATATGGCACTGGCTCTATGTCTGGCTGTACTCATCGTTTGTTAAGCTACCAGACACACTGTGTTAAGAAAAACGGGATTAAAAGTGTTGGTTAACTGACTATAAGTGAAAACACTGACTACATTTAGACTGACTGCACTGATCCAGCTAAAACAATATGCTGTTGAGATATTGTTGTATTGCTGTTGCTGTTGAAATGAGTTGAGATTGGAGCTGCCCATATGCACTGGTACCTGCTACAGATGCCCCATACACACAATGTCACATCATTTCATGACTTTTCCCATAATATCTAACTCCAATATTTATGTCATGCTCTATGTGGCTGTCATTTTGCAAATATTCCAAAACATTAGGGTTTCAATCTGTTCTGATTTATTTCACAGTACAGCTTGAAGGGACCAAGCAGTTGCATTGCCCAAAGTAAATAGTTTTATGAAAATAACAGCACGGCAAAGCCTTTTTTTTGTACACTCTTGTGTGAATTAAGTACTTGACGAATCGTAAGTATTCTTCTCCTTTCTCAATTCATCATCGTCCAAATGAGGTTAATATTGCTGTAATGTCGTTCTGCCGCTGGTTATTTCTACATTTCAATACTTAGGCTAACACTTTTCTCCACACGTTATACACAACAACTGAGTTTATTCTCATAATTACTTGCAGTAAATCTCCCTGTCGAGCTTTGAGCCAACATAGATTGTTTTCAACTCTCTGTGAAGCCGGACTTGTTGCCAAACCCTCCCACCTCGCCAGCATTACTTAGATGAGCCGCAGGGCCCTTTTCTTGGCTAAATGTCACACAACAACACCGTGCACCACTACAGCAACTCAAAGGTCAATCCACAGCAGCTGATCTGAGATAAGTGACGCTGAAACATGTGAATTAAGAGACAGTTAGTTGAGATGCTGCCGACAAAGTTTAGGGATGTTTTTACCTTTACTACGTCTTACATTCGGATACTGATGCTACTACTGAGAAAGAAAGTCTAATTCCTTACTGTGCTAAGACATAGACACAGCAAGGGTGTCTACTGTCTGTGACCTCGATGGGAGATGCCTGAAAGAGGAAAAATATATCCCAGCGGGGTATGGCGTCAGTGTGTGTATGTCCTCCTGAGACAGGGAGTGTGCACATACGTGTGTATTTGTGTGAGTGATTTGAAAGAGGAAAAGCAGCAAAGCCAAACGGGAACGTGTTTTTGATATCACCAATCGCAAAAACACGACTGAGGTTGCTTTTGATTGCTTACAAAGCCTCAACGCCACTTCTCAGCCGAGTCATTTTAGTCAGAAACGCGGCTTTAGACTAACAACGCTGTGTTTGCTTACCTTGGTTGGTTTGGATTGTAAGAAATAAACCTACGCTGTCTTTTTGTAATCCCACCAAGAATGTCTACAGGCTGAATGTAGTAACTGATAAAGATGGCAGCTCAACTTAGTATCCCGCCCGAAACTCAGAGTAAATACTAGCAGTTTTAAATTTGAAACTAATTATGACTTTGACATCAAATACTCAAAACCCAAAAGAGTCTGGTGAACAGAGACTGTCTTCTTATAAAATGCTCGATGCACATTGTAACCATGGCCGTTTCTTGTCAGTTTCATTGCAAGAGGCTGAACTTTATCCTGACACTTTGGATAAGAGCATCAGCAAAATGCCTAAAATAAAAAACATATATTAATATAACCAATACATTTAAAACAAATTATGCTGTGTTGCAGGCAGAATAAATCCACATAATACTGATCCCCAAGATGGGAACTTGTGCTCATTGCTGACCCTACTCCACAAAAGAGGTCAAAGGTCAAGCTCAGCTATAACCTCCTTGTTTAAACACAGCCTCGTAGATCACTGTGCCAGACTGAACTCACTGTGATATCAAAGACCTATGCAGCTGCTTTTTAGGTTTTATCCTTCACCGCAAAATCAGGTAATCTGCCGATGACATTTGCCAAGCAGTAATCATAACACACTACTACAAACTAAAGCCTTAAAAATAAGCATCAGGTTCAACCATAACCTCTGACAGTCTCATAAACAAGCAAATATTTTGAGCTTAGTCAAAACTAACTGCAGGTTACTGTATGGTGTCAATATTTCTGTCACTCCTGTATTTTTCAGGTAAAAAAAAAATATTCACACATGATACAAATCCCTGCTACCAGTCTTGGAGTAACCACAAAATGAAATAGGTGAATTTATCATCATCACACCGTTTAAGGTGTCTCTAAATTGCATGACAACATCAAATTATTTCCACAAACCTTTCTTAAACTCCTCCAGCATGGAGTCCAGCTTGGTGTCGTGGAAGACAAAGTGGACAGGATGGTTATAGAATTTTGTGATGGTCTTGAGTGTGGTGCAGTCGTCCGGGTCAACGAAAGCCAGGTCCTTGACATACAAGATGTCCACGATGTTGGACCGCTCCTGCTCATACACAGGTATCCTCGTGTATCCGCTCTCCATGATCTCGGACATGGTGTTGAAGTCCAACACGGTGTCGCTGTGGATCATGAAGCAGTTGCTGACCGGCGTCATGACATCCTCCACTGTTTTGGTCCTGAGCTCCAGTGCGCCTTGGATCATGTTTAGCTCCTCTTTCACCAGGTCATTGTACGGCTCGGTGACTTTCAGCATCCCGACCAGCTTCTCCCGGTTATACACGGTGCCGATCTCCTGACCCAGGACGAAGTCCAGGAGCTTGCTGATGGGCCACGACAGAGGGAAAGTTAACAGCATGAATAACTTGGTAACAAGGATTGTGTTCGCCCCGACTGCCAGACCGTGCCTGGAGCACAGCGCCTGCGGGACGATCTCGCCGAAAATAACGATGCCGACTGTGGAGGAGACCACAGCGCCGATCCCGGACTTGGTGAGGTCGTCCAGGAGGATGGTGAGGGTGGTGTTGACCAGGACGTTTCCGAGGAGCAGCGAGCACAGCAAGTAGTTACCCTTCCTGCGGATGGGCTCGATCTTCCGAGCGTACTTTTTCTCCTTATCGGTGCCGCAGCTCTGCACGATTCGGAGCTCCATTGGGTCCAGTGCCATCAGCCCCAGGTTGAGCCCGCTGAACATGCCGGACAACACTAGCAGGAAGGCGATTAGGATCACCTGCAGCCAGATGGGCAGCATGGACTTCGCCACCTCCACTACACGCACTCTGCCGTCTTTATCGTCCAGCATGTACCACGTCTCATCTTTCTCCTGGGTGTCGCGGACGCACAAGCCGAACACCTTCACCGCCTCGCTTTTGCGGAGCTGCTTGATCCGGAGGCTGACCACCCCGGAGGTGTTTTGGTTCGTTACCACCATGGACCCCTTCACTTCTATATCCTCTGTGAGTTTGGGACAAGTCCTATTTAAGGGGGTCATGTTATGGCCGACAGCATCATCCACTTTATCGCTGGAGTAAAGTTCCGTGAACTTAATGAGCGCCGAGCTGTTTGGGAGCAAGTGAAGCCCGTAGAACCTAAATAAGGTATCGCTGCCCTCGGTCACCTGAATTACCCCTTTCTCTGTGGTCTTGGCCGGCGTCTCGCTCCTTTCCAGTCTCATACCGAGTATCCGGGGCGCGGCTCTTGACTCCGCCACCGCCTCCTTAGCCTGCCTGCCCGCAAAAACGCACACAAAAATTAATAAAGTTAGCGTAAACCTCCGTCCACTCGACTCTATCGCCATGTTGTTTCGCTCTCTGCGAATAGGGGAACTGACGTCACATACTGGTTTCCACGAGTCTACCTCGCTCATTTGCATACCCGCATACCTCGAAAATACAACAAATCAGCGGGAGAGACGTCACTCGGCCGAGCCCCCTCAGTTTTCATTTTTAAAGTCGTCTGATATTTTTTTTTGGTGTTAAGGTGGACTACGTGGAGTTTTAGAAATGTAACTTACTTTTTCTGGATTTTTTTAAGGATCAATTTTGGAGATTTGACAAAATAGACATAGCAAGGATTTTATTTAATATGTATTTCATATTTTATTTATAAAAGCTAAACTATATATGAGGCAATATTCAGCTGAATTCACATAATAGCCTAATACACAATAATAGACAATCTCTTTTTACATTCTTCTTGTTTTCATTAGCAACAGTCCAGACATTGTAGATTCACATTTACATTATTTAAATTAATTTCCAGGTCTGCATTTAAGTCTACCTGATAGAAAATATTGTAAACTCTTGTTAGATAGATAGATAGATAGATAGATAGATAGATAGATAGATAGATAGATAGATAGATCTATAGATAGATAGATAGATTTTTATTGATCCCAAAAATGGGAAAATACAGTGTTTCAGCAGCAAAATATCAAATACACAGCACACATACAGAATATACATGATATAATAGGATCAAATACAATATGTTGCTTGTTGGACTGGTCCTCCTGAGACCTGTCAAATTATAAATGAAAATAGTTTTCTATGGGACAGAATGCCATATACGTTCACATTTAGTAACATTACAATGGCCTAATCACTATAACTATTTGACATTGCTCATTAATTTACATATGAAATTTATTAAAATAAAGTAAAATGTCATAATGACAACTTCTTTTTATTGTATGTTCTTACTCTGACGTATATTAGGACACAACTGAGGACTATTGAGTCACATGTGTTAGAAAAAGTACAGAATAAGTGACAAAAACAACACTGATGATAACTGACACCAACTTCTTATAAGCATCCCAAATTTCAAGATTACTTCACTATTGTAGTCACTTCACTATGGCTCTTAATAAAGAATGTTTATGGTTTACGGTTTACGGTTTTGTAACAGATTACATTTGTTTTGCATCTGAAAGATCCATGTGCTTTTTTTCTGTATATTTCTCATGCCTTATGTACTGAAACATCAGTACATGTACATATCTTTAATGAGAATAGAGCTCCATCTTGTGTTCAAATTGCACACAGTGCAGCCTGATGGATCAGATCAGATCAACTTCCCAACACAGTGTTGATAGAGCACATTGTTCTTAAATTGTCCTTGAAGAGCTACTGATGCAGTTATTATTAGTGTAATTTATTACATGAAAAGCAGATCTGTGTGTTCTGGAAGGAAGGGTGTAATTTTCATTTAAACTTTGAAGAAGAAACATCTATGGAGCTACTCTGGTGAGGATGGTGTGCTCCCTATGAATAGTAATACACTATGACATTTTTGTCCACTTATATTTTGACCTCAACTGCATATCGAGAAAGGGGCATGTTAATTGTAATTATAGCGATGAAATGATTCAAAGACTGATTAAAATACACGATTGAACATTTTAGTACATACATTTTAGTTTATGTTTTTTTGTTTTGTTTATTTGGTAAAAGTTGCAGCTTACAAAGTCATAGAAGAACTTGAAGTTTCTTGTTTCTCTGTTGTTTACAGACACAACTTCTCAGTTTTTAGATTTGTATTCTTTCTGCCTTTTATTTTCACCTTTTTTATTAATTTTTTTATTACTACTGTGCAAATCCTTTAAGCTTTTTATTTTACTCTTCCTCTGTCCCTTCTGTGCATATATATATATAAATATATATACAAACTATATTATATATATGTATATACACTATATATATGTATATACAGTATATTATATATAATATACTGTATATACTCAACTATATAAAATTCTTTGGTGCCTTTAATTTTATTATCATCAAACATCATTTTGAATTTGTAAGATTTCTGGATCTTCTGAGTTAAAAAAGTAGGGTAAAAATGACAATATATATTTTTTTAATTTAGTGGAGGAGATGTAGGAAGTGACATGAGAAGAAAAGTAAGTATACCTCAAATTTGTACTACAGTACTTAACCCTCTAAGGTCTAAGCCATTTCCCCCCATCTTTGGTTTGCCTGGTCTGCCTGTAGTGCTTGTATAACCTAAACCCTTGTATGCACAATCAAGTTATATACATCATTTCTTTCAGGAGAACCTGGGCTATCATGATATGCATGCTGCAGGGAAATCCCACAGATAACAGTAAATGTGAGAGAGGTGTGGACGGGGATGAAAGAGATCACCGGGTGTGGGGGTAGAGGAAGACACCAGGCATCCGTGATAGAGCAATAGATAAACTGTTACTTTAACAGGTGCTTAAGCTATCAGAACGCGTAACCGAACGTAGACTTTGCACAACGGTAGACTCAACTTCTGCTTTTATTTAAAATCAAAAACAAAACAAAACAACGGCACACAGAGTTCTTGTTCCTTTCAACACAATCCTTTGGAGAGGTAAGTCGCACTTTACAGCAGAGCTAAAACTACTTTTTTACTCAACTCTTTCTGTTAAGTAGAGCCGTATTTTGATGGGGAAGGAGTACATTTACTTTCCTCACAATTTTCTGTCAAATAAATAGCTTTTTTTTATCAGTTATACTCCAGCTATCAGATGTGCTGTCTGTGATCAGGAGATGCAAATGCATTTTGTCTCTTGCACAAAACAATTTTAATTATTAAATGTTGCATTACTTGTTACCTAAATTGCATGTGCACAAAATTGTGTAGTGTTTCCTTGCACTGGAGGACACTTTAATTTGACCAAGAGTATAGAAGTAACTTCTATAGCTAGCTAGCTAGCTACTCTTTAAATTGACTAGCTAGCTAGCTAAGATGTTTGCAGTCCCTGCACTTGTGACATTCTGCAGCTTCTATCACAGATCACATGTGAATTAAAGATTATTTCTCAAACGTATGACTAAATTCGTCCTGTTTTAAGATGATCTGTGGGTTGTTGATCTAAAACCAAAATGTCTTGTCGTGTTACAGTGAAGATGTCTGTAGAAAACACTGCTTTCATTGTAGTCTTTTTTATTATTTTTATTATTCCTACTAGTAGAAATATTGTCTAATATTATCATTCTCACTGTAGCCCAGTGACAGACTGGCCATCCTCTATGGGCCCCTACTGATAAAAAAAAAGATATAATAATGATAATAAAATAATAATAATTTGTCTTGTTATTTTTCAAAAAGTTATTTTATTAAATAAAATTCTAAGCGCTATGACGACGTAATTGTTTGGTCCAAGCGCTGTTGCCATGGGAATGTTTACAGTACCACGTACCCGTGAACGGCGAGAACGAGCAGCTAGCTACAATAGAAGTCTATGATATTTTCAAAATGTTTTTTTTAGCGCCGAATCCATTATCACTGACCACCACCAAGATAAAAGAAAATTAATCGCGGCACGAAACGACCAAAGGGGGGAGCCGAGAAAAAGAGAGAGAAAACAAAGATAGCATGGTTAGCTTCTGGTGAAAAATATGCTAAATTAAGTGATTTATTTTCCAAACAAAAAGAGTGTGTTGCTTCAGCTAATATTAACGGTAGCAGCTGCATATTTTGGTGAAACTGATGTAATTTGAACTGTAGCATTGCTCTTTCTGTGTTTTGGTGGAGCTGTTGTATTATGTAGCTAGCTAGCTAGCTAGCTACTGTGCTAACGTCGAGCCGTTGTATTTGTGCTGGCTGTGCCTTTAGGGACTAGCTACAGGTGGAAATTAGCAATTGTTGCTATAACCTGGCCCAAGACATATTCTCTTGTTTAACAAGTTTAATGTTTATTTGTGCACTGTCCCTGTTTCAAATAAATCAATTTCCAATTCCAATTTAGTGGCGAGTATCATGTCGTAGCAACGCCACCTAGCTAGTGGTCTGCGGATGCTTTAAGATGTTAAACTGTTGTCGGCACATTTTTGCTTTTTATAGGTTTTTTGTATGTGTTATGACATTTGTGTGATGTTGGTACATAGAAATAAAATGGCATGAAGTTAATTTGACTCATTTAGCGGCTGGATCTCTGCCTCGTAACGTTACTACTCCACGGTTTGTTGAAGTTTATACGTTAACATGGCAACAGTTCACCTTTCTGCTACGTTGATTTGAATGGTAATGGCCTTTCTATCCATTTTATTTCTATGGGTTGGTGTGGTTTGAAAATAGGGCCTGTGTGTTGCAAATGCCAAAGGCCGTTTTTTGATCCCAGTCCGTCACTGCTGTAGCCTACTAGTTGCAGCTATAGTATGTCAATGGATATATGTACTGTTTATGTGTCTGACATACATTAATACTTGATTGATTTATTTGAAAGTACATTATACTTTAGTCTAAAGTCTATATAATATAAGTATAATAATAATAATTATTATTCAAAGTGATGTTTATGCATTGTTTCTTTTTATCAAGCACAGTGAAATAATGATGTGTGACCAGAGAAATATTTCTCAGTTTATTTAAGTTCAGTTAGAAGGGTTAGTTAAGTGGAAATAACTTGCTTAGTGTGCTGCTTGAAACAATAATGTGATTATCAGTGAAGTAATTGCTGTGTGTGTTTGGTGTGTTTGTACTTGCAGTTTGACAACGCGAGTATACAAACAAGAGATAATCGAGAAGATGTTTAGATCCATTCTAAAATTCTTTACAAGACCTTGGTCTTCAGGGAGATATGGACTCTTCTCGAAGAAGTCCAAACGAAGAGTGAGAGACCTTCCTCTCCTGAAGACCTCAACCTCCCCACCATCTTGAGGGAGCACGGACGAAGGGGTGAGAGACCTTCGTGCCTAGTGGAGACACCAACCCTTCTACCATCGTGAAGGAGCACAGAGAAAAAGGGGTGAGGGCCCTTTGTCTTGTGCAGAACACAAGCCCTCTACCACCAGGCAGCAAGAACGAAAGGGATGTGAGCTCATTGTTCATCGTGGGCACCAACCCTTCTATCAACATGAAGGAGAGCAGGCAAAGTGATGTGAGCTCTTTGTCTTCCTCTTCTGAAGAGGATGAGCCTTCTACCACCAGGCAGCGAGTACGAAGGGGTGAGAGCCCTTCCTCTTCATCCTCTGAAGACAAGCAGCCTACTACTGCAACGCAGCAGCAAGCATGGAGGGGTGAGAGCCCTTCATTGTCATCTTCTGAAGATGACCAGCGTTGTGCCACCAGGCTGCTAGTACGAAGGTTTGAGAGCCCGTCCTCTTCATCCTCTGAAGACAAGCAGCCTACTACTCGGAGGCGGCAGCAAGCATGGAGGGGTGAGAGCCCTTCGTCGTCATCTTCTGAAGATGACCAGCGTTGTACCACCAGGCAGCAAGTGCGAAGGGATGTGAGCTCTTTGTTCATCGTGGGCACCAAACCTTCTACCATCACGAAGGAGAGCAGGCAAAGGAGAGAGAGCTCTTTGTCTTCCTCTTCTGAAGAGGATGAGCCTTCTACCACCAGGCAGCGAGTACGAAGGTTTGAGAGCCCGTCCTCTTCTTCCTCTGAAGACAAGCAGCCTACTACTCGGAGGCGGCAGCAAGCATGGAGGGGTGAGAGCCCTTCGTTGTCATCTTCTGAAGATGACCAGCGCTCCACCACCAGGCAGCAAGTGCGAAGGGATGTGAGCTCTTTGTCTTCCTCTTCTGAAGAGGATGAGCCTTCTACCACCAGGCAGCGAGTACAAAGGTTTGAGAGCCCTTCCTCTTCATCCTCTGAAGACAAGCAGCCTAATACTCGGAGGCGGCAGCAAGCATGGAGGGGTGAGAGCCCTTCGTTGTCATCTTCTGAAGATGACCAGCGTTGTGCCACCAGGCTGCTAGTACGAAGGGACGTGAGCTCTTTGTTCATCGTGGGCACCAACCCTTCTACCGTCATGAAGGAGAGCAGGCAAAGGAGAGAGAGCTCTTTGTCTTCCTCTTCTGAAGAGGATGAGCCTTCTACCACCAGGCAGCGAGTACGAAGGTTTGAGAGCCCTTCCTCTTCATCCTCTGAAGACAGTCAGCCTACTACTCGGAAGCGGCAGCAAGCATGGAGGGCTGAGAGCACTTTGTCGTCATCTTCTGAAGACGACGAGCCTTCTACCACAAGGAGGCAGCAACAACAAAGTCCTTTGTCCTTCGTAGACATCAACCTTCCTACCACCTTTAGGCAGAATGGAGGAATTGGTGAGAACCATTTGCCCTGCATTGACATTGACCAGCCTACCATCTGGTGGGAGCACGTACGAAGGGGTGAGAGACCTTTGTTTCGTGGAGACTTGAACCCTTCAAACACCTTGAGACAGGACGGACGAAGTGGTGACAGCCCTTCCTCTACATCTTCGTCTTCTGAAGATGACGAGCCCTTTACCACAAGGAGGCAGCAAGAAAGAAGGCCTAATAGCCATTTAGCTATCTATCTGAGTGCGAGAAAGGAGAGGGAGATCATTGAAAGAGAAAAGCAGCGTTTGGAGGAGGAGGGTTTAAAAAGAGAAAGAGAGAGGTGTGAAGAGATGAAGAGAAAGAACCAGGAGAAGGAGAGGAAAACGTTTGGTCTGCGTTCAAGAATATACATTTGGTGGCTCAATCGCAAGATAAAACGCATTGCCAGGGACATCCAATCGACCTTTGTGGATGAGTGCTACCTCCTGCGTCATGGTAAGAAAGTAAACTTACATTTTGTCACATAAAATGTCAAACAGGTACATGTATAGCCTCCTTTTAGATCACAGTAGATCAGTGGTGGAACAAGTATTCAATTTCTTCACTAGTAAAAGTTCCAACACCACTATGTAAAAAAAAACTCCATTACAAGTAAAAGTCCTTCATTTAAAGTCCTAAAAAGTGAAATTATTGTTCAGTAAATTCATTGAAAGTAAGTAAAAGTAGTCGGAAAACCAGCCCATGTGACTAATACAGGCTAATTACATCACATTGAACCGTTACAATGAAACACACAAGGTGTGTTAATTAGAGGTGTTGCTCGGTGTGTTTTTGAATTTTGGAGAGAGCCAGGTTAGCTGCATACTTAACACACTTCAGTCTTTAATATATAGTACTATTATGAGTTTAAAATGTTGTCTATTTATGGATCATTTGTTCAGCTAATCAATGTTGTGTAGATTGTTTGTCTAATAAAGGCAGCAGTGAGAATACTTTCTATTTCTGAATATTTCTGAATAAACTCCCAAAGTTGCCTTGTGTCATCCTGTTCTGCAGGGAAGGAATAAACGTGTATCTGTTTACATCTGTTTACACTGTCAGAAATGTATTTTTTATCAAGAATCACAGTGGGCGACATATTTCCTTTATGAGTTAATTTATTTATCTTATTTTATTATCATGGAGAACAAAGGAAACATACTCAGTTAAGCTAAGATAGCTCTTATCTCACTTATGGCGCCAGCGGCCAACATGTACTTTTAACAACTTGCAACAAAACAAATCTGTTGTCTGTTTCCTTTGGGGAGGGGTGCGAGTGTACAACTGGACTCCAGACTTAACCTTTCATATGCTTTTGGTTACAGATCCCCTCAGAAATCCAGAGAAAATGGCAGAAAAAGAACGGCTGCTTGACCGAAGGAGGGAGCTGGTCCTGTACAAACACAGACAAGAATTTAAGGTGGAGAGGGAAGTGAGGAAGCAAAAACTGAAGGTAGAGAGGAAGGAAATGAATGCGAAGAAGATGGAGAATATCTCTGAGTTATGCAGCAACTCAGAAAGTATGTTAAATCTTCAAACGGGCAAATGCCAGTCAGGTCCACAAACTAGTACTTGTTAACATATATCAATTAAGATAAAAAGTAGAGCAATCAGAAAAATGGCACCAAATAGAGAGAGGTAATTGAGGGAGACAACAAACATTTCAAGATTTGACAAAACAGAAGTAAAGAAAAGTAAAATATTCTTTTAAAACATTAGCAACCACCATCAAATATCCTTGTAACCACATGATAACACCCTAGAGTCAAAAGCATTGTGCAAATAACAGTGTCCTAACTTAGCGCCACCTGACCCAGTCACCATTCAACCCTAGCCTAATTTAACCAAGGTTAGCCCAGCACCTATCCTAATTTAGCTTTGGTTAGGTTCTGGCAGAGAACCTTATGGTTAGGGTTAGACCCTAAAGACAGTAGAAAGAAGAAAGTAAGGCAAGACTAGGTTGAAAATAGTAATAAAACGCATTATAAAAAGAAATAAGGAAGGCAACACTAGGGCGACAAAAGTGAAAAATTCAAATAGCCTAAGAGACAAACTTTGAAAAAAGCAGAATTAAACTTTGAAAAAAAGAGACAAACATTTTTAAGAGGCCCGGATAGCTCAGTTAGTAAGCGCGAGCCCATATAGAGTTTACTCCTCGACGTGGCGTCCTGGCTTCAACTCCGACCTGCAGCCCTCTGCTGCATGTCCTTCCCCTCTCTCTTCCCTTTCATATCTTCAGCTGTCCTGTAGATATAAAGGCTGAAAATAGCCCAAAAACTATCTTTAAAAATAACTTCAAAGATAAAAAGAAAGAAGTAAGGAAGAAAGACAAGAATAGGTCAGAACAAAGCGACAAAACCTTAAAAAAAAGTGACAAACTTCAGAAACAGCGACAAAAACTTTGAAAAAGCGACAAACTTGGAAAAAAAAAGACTGTAAGTAACTACAGTCTTATAACTGAAAAACATTTAGCATAATGTGCACATACCCGGCAGTTCTCCGAAGTACCCCAAGAGGTACTACATTCTATTTGAAACACTGGATTAGATCAATGGATCACGGGGGACTGGGTCCTGAGTCCCGAGGAGACTTAATAATAGATTTAATAATAGATTTTATTTGTAATGCACTTTACATTTGGAGCAAATCTCAAAGTGCTACAGTTAAGATCGTAAAAGCAAGGTAAAAACATCAATATAAAATACAAATAGACTTGCAGGGTTAATTAAAACTCATAAGTTCTGCTAAATAGTCGTTTTTTTAAAAGTCTCAATAGTTTGAGGTGTCCTCAGATGGTCGGGAGGACATTCCAGATCCGAGGAGCGTCAGAACAGAAAGCCCGATCAGCCCGCGGTGCTGAGATTAGTCCCTGGGGGAGGGGGTTTGAGTTTGTTAGACGGAGGGATCGAGGGGTTAGTTAGAGGGGGAGTAGTTCTTTCAGATGGGGAGGCATTTCCATAGATGCACTGGTGGGTACAGGACCCCCGCTGCTGCTCAGTGCTCCTTTGTTTGGTTCCTGCTTCATGATGAAGATGAGAACAGGTAAACAGACCAACCCACATTTCGCGTTTCACTGCATTGATTCAGATGTAGATTGTATTCATCTTTTGTTTAGAAGTTTTTTATCATAAGGAGCTTTTTATACTTATATTTTAAGTTAAAGTTGCAATACCACAGTGTAAAAATACTCCATTAGAAGTAAAAGTACTCATTATAAAATAATGGACAAAATGTGATGCCTTATGAAAGTGAATTATTATTGCAGATGGTGAGTAAGCAGCATTGTATTGTTGTAGCTAGTTGAGAGGTAGCTCATGTCACGCCCCGGCCTGCCGTGACTTCTGCACGGTGACAGTCTGGTGTGTGTGTGTGTGTTGTGTTGTGTTGTGTTGTGTTGTGTTGTGTTGTGTGTTTGTGTGTGTGTGTGTGTGTGTGTGTGAGAATGTGTTTTGGTTTATTTCTTCATTTTGTTATGCCTGCCATGTGTTTGGTGTGTTTTTTTTGTTTGTTTTTTCTCTGTCTGTCTGTGCTTCTGTTCCCCTCTACATGTTCCACAGAGTGAGGACACGTCCCCCCCCCCGTTGATTCTCCCCACACCAGGTACCAATTCCAGTCAGCGCCCCTGCTACTCATCCTGCTCCATCATCTGCCTTCAGATGCCAGTCTGACTTTCCTCTCCCTGCTGGATTGTTCCTGACCACTGAGTATGCTTTTTCACCAGCCTCTGAGATTTGTCTCTAGTCTAGTTCCTTGTTGTTGTACTTCCCTGTCTGCTCCGCTCCCTGACGCTACTAACTGGAAGATCTCTGTTCTCAGAATAACCCCCCTTCAGAGTCCTCTGCTGCCAATCGCCGCACTGAGGAACACAGCCCAGCACCCCCACTGCCAGTCCAGTCATCTTCGGACCCACCACCCCCACTGCCAGTCCAGCCATCTTGGGACCCAGCACCCTCCTCTGCCAGTCCAGCATCTCGGGACAGCACCCTCTCTGATCCAGCCACTGGAACCTCACTACCAGTCCAGCCATCTTCGGACCCAGCACCCCCACTGCAGTCCAGCCATCTTCAGACCCAGCACCCCCACTGCCAGTCCAGCCATCTTGGGCCCAGCACCTCCACTGCCATTCCAGCCATCTTCGGACCCAGCACCCCCACTGCCAGTCCAGCCATCTTCAGACCCTGTACCCCCCCACTGCCAGTCCAGCCATCTTGGGCCCCAGCACCCCCCACTGCCAGTCCAGCCATCTTGGGCCCAGCACCCCCACTGCCAGTCCAGCCATCTTCAGACCCAGCACCCCCACTGCCAGTCCAGCCATCCTTGGGCCCAGCACCCACTGCCAGTCAGCCATCTTAGACCCAGCACCCGCTGCAGTCCAGTATCGGACCCAGCACCCCCCACTGCCAGTCCAGCATGCTCGGACTAGCACCTGCCAGTCCAGCCATCTTCGGACCCAGCACCCCACTGCCAGTCCAGCCATCTTCAGACCCTGTACCCCCACTGCCAGTCCAGCCATCTTCGGACCCAGCACCCCCACTGCCAGTCCAGCCATCTTCAGACCCTGTACCCCCCACTGCCAGTCCAGCCATCTTGGGCCCAGCACCCCTACTGCCAGTCCAGCCATCTGCCGGACCCAGCACCCCCACTGCCAGTCCAGCCATCTTGGAGCCCCAGCACCCCCCACTGCAGTCCAGCCATCTTCAGACCCAGCACCCCCACTGCCAGTCCAGCCATCTTCGGACCCAGCACCCCCACTGCCAGTCCAGCCATCTTGGGCCCCAGCACCCCCCTCTGCCAGTCCAGCCATCTTCAGACCCAGCCCCCCCACTGCCAGTCCAGCCATCTTCGGACCCACCACCCCCACTGCCAGTCCAGCCATCTTCGGACCCAGCACCTCCACTGCCAGTCCACACTCACAGCTTCAATAAAATAAGATTCTTTACCACCTACTCCTAAAAAGTAATGTTTTTCCTCAAATTTGGAGAGAAGCTAAAGTTATTCCTTTACCCAAGCAAGCTCGGGCTGCCTTCACCGGCACCAACAGGCCGACCTATTAGTTTGTTGCCTGTTCCTCAGCAAACTATTAGAACAAATTGTATTTGACCAGATACAGTGCTACTTCTCTGTTAACAATCAGGTCACTCAACATGCACTGCACTTACACAAATGACGGATGATTGGTTAAAGGAAATTGATCAGAGGAATATTGTGGGAGCAGTACTGTTGCCTTTGATGTCATTGATCACAAATTATTATTGGAAAAACTTGTATGTTATGATTTTGCTGCATCTGCTTTATCATGGATATAAAATGATGTATCCTACAGAACACAAAGTTTTCTTTAATGGAAGCTTTTCTGACACAAAACATTTAGAGTGTGGAAAGAAAGAGTTGCAGATAGCACTAGAATGGGTTACTAACAATAGACTATTCCTAAACATGTCAAAGACTAAAAGCATTGTATTTGGTACAAATCATTCCTTGATCTCTAGGCCTCAGCTGAATTTGATGTTGAATAATGTAGCTGTTGAACAAGTAGAGGAAACAAAGCTTGGTCTTCTTAGATTGTAATCTGTTGTGGACAAGACATACGTTATCTTGTTGCAAAGATGGGAAGGAATATATCTGTTATAAAAAGATGCTCGGCTTTTTTAACACCACACCTGACCAAACAAGTCCTGCGCTCTAGTTTTATCACATCTTGACTATTGCCCAATGATATGGTCAAGTGCTGCAAAGAAAGATCTAGGTAAACTGCAGCTGGTTCAGAACAGAGCAGCGCGTCTTGCCCTTCAACGTCCACTCAGGTCTAATGTAAACAACACGCATGTCAAACTCTCCTGGTTGAAAGTTGCGGAGAGACTTTCAGCATCACTCCTGGCTTTTGTTAGAAACATGAATGAAGAAAAAATTCCAAATTGTTTGTATAGTCAACTTACATTTTAGCTCTAACACTCATAAATACTCCACTAGACATGCCACTAGAGGTCTTTTAAAGTTCCTAGAGCCGAACACAATGCAACGTTACAGTATTGTACCGGGGATGGTTGCTTGGAACTCACTTCCAGCAAGAGATTGCCAAAGCGCATAATAAATCAAGTTTTAAATGACAAGTAAAGGATCATCTAAGGGCCCTAAGACTGTAACCATATTTTTTGTACTTAGTTATGTATAGGAATATTGATAGGTAAACAAAGATGTTGTAAGATTGAATTTTACTATATTCTGTGCTTATGTATTTATTGTGATATTGTGATATCATATATTACTATTAGAATACATAGAAAGGAATATGTATATCTATATACACAAGGAAAATAATACTAGCTATACTGCTCTTATTTTTTATATTCTATGAGTGTTTTGTCTGAAAATGTAATTTTATGTTTTGTGTGGACCCCAGGAAGAGTAGCTGATGTTCTGCATCAGCTAATGGGGATCCTAATCAAATCAAATACTCAGTCTCGCCTGAGTTCACAGTCCCCCTTCCTGACAGCTCAATGTGTTTACAACAATACATCATATTATATAAAATGATCATGTTCTGTATGAAAGTTATTAATCTTGGAGTAACTAATAACTTCGAAGCTGTTGTTGAAGTAAAAAAAAGGACAATATGTCACTTTGAAATGTAATGGAGGAATAAAGTGTCATAAAATGAAAATATTATAATATATAATATATTATTTATAACTCAAAATTGTACTTTAAGTATTTGAGTATATTCAGTCTACCACTGGTGAAGAGGAAGATGAAGGAGAAGAAGAAACGAGGCAGGAGAAGAAGATAAAGAGGTAATTAGTCCTGACATTCCTCCTTAAGACTATCAGGTTCTGTATCATCCACCCACGTTTGGCCCTGACTGATCTATAGAGACAGACCAGTGTTTTACTCAAAGAAACGTGACAAAAAGTCTGTTTCTAGGGTAAATGTCGCTTACTGCAACTTTTTTGAAGTAACTATACCAACAACTGGGAATTATAGTCTGTGCTAAAAACCATTTTGGGACACTAAATATAAATAAGGTCCCCTTTAGGGAATCAGTAGTGAATATGGGACAAAGAAAGAAAAGAAATCAACATTAAACAAATATTAAAGTGATAATCCAAAAGACGTGTTGTTATGCATTTTTAGATCACCTTGTGGTCACATCATTATTTGGTTCATGCTCAGTGTTTTACAGATAAATATGATGATTCTTCTGTGTTTTGTACTGTGTTGTATCTAGTTAACTCATATATAAATAACAGTAGCAATGTTATTTTTGGTAGTTTAATTATTATTAATGCATCATATTTCATAAAAATAATATAATTTGTCTAGAAACTTTAAAGGCCACACTGGTGTTTCACTATAATTGACATCTCCCTCATCATTCTGTTGGAAACTTAGCCAGCTATTGTGTTTAGTGCGCAGTTTGGTGATGTATGAAGCTAGCAGACTATTTTAATAATCTTCATTTATTTGGAATGATTTTGAGGTTTAAACTGGTGGTTTGACAAAATAAGCATTGCAGAGTGT